>NC_085140.1:411572386-411712386 GCF_024139115.2 Armigeres subalbatus | reverse complement strand
ATGCACCCGATCATTCCTGCAGAAATTCCCTAAAGGAATTATATAAATTAGTTCGCGATGCAACGTATATCGTATCGGACGCGGATTCAATGTTTAGTTCTGTTTTGTTCGGTTGGAAAGTAAATCAATTATTTTGCTATGGTATGTTTTTCAAATGAAAGCGTTTGGTTCTACTTTGTGCGGTTGAGTAAATTGATAAGAAAATAAAAACATGGATGCTTGTGGAAGATTTCCCGGAGGAAATTTATTGAAGTGGGTGGGAGTTAGGGCTTAGAGAAATTTCAGGTATAATTCGAAAGAAATTCAAAGAGACTTTCTGGAAAGTTCTCGTGTAAATTATGAAGAGTTAAAAAAGAATTTCTAGAGACATTTCAGTGAAAATTAAGGAGGAGTTCCCACCCAGTTGCATTACTTAAGGAATCAATGGAAGAATTTCTGGGTGAGTCACCGTTAATTCATAAACAAAATTTCAGGTGAATTGTTGAAGGATCTTCCGGAGGAATTCCTGGAAGAACATGAGGGAGAATTCCTGAAGGAATTTCCGGAGGAATTCCTGGAGGTTTTTCCGGAGAAGTTGCTGGAGGAACTTCAAGAGAAATTCTTGGAGTAACTTCCGGGGGGATTCCTGGAATAACTTTCGGGGGAATTCCTGGAGAAACTTCCGGAGGTATTTCTGGAGAAGCTTCCGGAGGAATTTCCTGGAGAAACTTCCGGAGGAATTTCCTGGAGAAACTTCCGGAAGAATTCCTGGAGGAACTTCCAGAGGAATTCCTGGAGGAACTTCCGGAGGAATTCCTGGAGGAACTTCCAGAGGAATTCCTGGAGGAACTTCCGGAGGAATTCCTGGAGGAACTTCCGGAGGAATTTCTGGAGGAACTTCCGGAGGAATTCCTGGAGGAACTTCCGGAGGAATTCCTGGAGGATCTTCCGGAGGAATCCCTGGAGGATCTTCCGGAGGAATTCCTGGAGGAACTTCCGGAGGAATTCCTGGAGGAACTTCCGGAGGAATTCCTGGAGGAACTTCCGGAGGAATTCCTGGAGGAACTTCCGGAGGAATTCCTGGAGGAACTTCCGGAGGAATTCCTGGAGGAACTTCCGGAGGAATTCCTGGAGGAACTTCCGGAGGAATTCCTGGAGGAACTTCCGAAGGAATTCCTGGAGGAACTTCCGAAGGAATTCCTGGAGGAACTTCCGCAGGAATTCCTGGAGGAACTTCCTGAGGAATTCCTGGAGGAACTTCCGGAGGAATTCCTGGAGGGACTTCCGGAGGAATTCCTGGAGGAACTTCCGGAGGAATTCCTGGAGGAACTTCCGGAGGAATTCCTGGAGGAACTTCCGGAGGAATTCCTGGAGGAACTTCCGGAGGAATTCCTGGAGGAACTTCCGGAGGAATTCCTGGAGGAACTTCCGGAGGAATTCCTGGAGGAACTTCCGGAGGAATTATCGCTTACCTTTTCAAAAGCACCTAAGTATCATTTTTTTTTCATGAATTAATTTGAGTACTGCAATCAAAAAGTTTCATGTTGTTCTGTTGATTGCGCTATTCAAATTAATTCATGAAAAAAATGTTACTTAGGTCCTTTTGAAAAGTTAAGCGAGAATTCCTGGAGGAACTTCCGGAGGAATTCCTGGAGGAACTTCCGGAGGAATTCCTGAAGAAACTTCCGGTGGAATTCCTGGAGGAACTTCCGGAAGAATTGTTGACGCCGTCCTGCTGTCTGAAAATGATCTATCATGCCGCTGTTGATCAATTTCCATTTAGTGCACAGGTCTACTGAAATCAAGAAATAAAAAATATAAAAAATTGAAAAAGGTAAAGTTGAAAAAAGGAAAATAGAAAAATTTCAAAATTGTAAAATAAAAATTTAAAATTTGAGGTAATACTATTTGTGGATATAATAAAATGCGTTTTGATTAAATCTAAAATTGTTGCATCTGAAAATTTATTTTTGAGCATGAAAGAAAAAAAATCCGAATACCCCTAACCCGCTGCCGCAAGCGGGATTCATCCTGACCAGTTTTTACGTCGTTTTTTTCAGCTACATCGAAAATATTACGTCGAAAATTAATTACATTGCATCAATATGAGAACAAAATATCTAGTACGTTTACTTTTTGCTACGCCATTCAAATGTAGTAAAACATTATATTTACGACGGCGATGATGTGCATCAAATCTGATGTGATATTACTTTTTATTTTTTACTGTGTTTCGTTTAACAGATTTCATTGATCGCAAATCGTATTGGATATCCCTCAACCCCATAACTGAGGATATCCTACTGCAAATGTATGCTTAAATTGATATGAAACAATTTCCGTTTTTCTTGAACGAACAAAATATCACAAGTCGGTCGAAAAGCCGCTTGGTGCGGTTTGGCTGAACCACGACTATATATTCAGTTATTTCCATCAATTCACGTTCATTTGAATGCATTGCAGCAGCTTTAAAAAAAAAAAATCGATTTTGAAAAAAAATCAAGCGGAGACCATTGGGTTAGTTTACACACCCAGTTCATCTCGAGCGGTCGGTTAGAGACTTTCTGAAAGAAATAGTCCAGCAATTACTCCGCTACTAGTATTTCTTAAATTTTACAAAGCTATGAGGTAGATCAAATTCCTTGAAGCTTATAAGCCTGCTATGTACACTAAATAGAACTGCTATTTTTCCTTAAAGAAACATATTTCTTCCCCTTATTTCGCAAGAAAAAGTAACATATCTTCAATACAAGAGCAGCTGTCAAATTGTTTGAAAAATTGAAGCAATTTCCCTTGACCACTCTTCTTGATAGCAGTATATTAAGCTTTACAATCAATCATGACAAGGATGGATATTAGTTAGTTGTTCCTAACATCCGATTAACACACTTGCCTTCCGAGAAATGCTTCTGGTGGAGACTTTAATTTTGATGTGTATAGCTATAAGGTACACTGAGGGAAGTGGAAAAGGAAATATCGATAGTTCATATTCAAATTATTGTAAAAGCAATTTAAATGATCTAAATGAATTAAATCGGTATGGGCTCTCAAAAACAGTCCATTTTGTAACAACTGTGCGGTATTTCATACCATTTTAGTCGCATGAAATTTATAAAAATTTATCTGAAATTTAGGAGTTATTTTCCCACTTACCCTGGTGGAATGGAGTAAGTGGAAAATCCAAGTTATCTTGACCTTCAATTGTGATGATGATTAAAATCAAGATGGTAATTGCTCTGAGTATCTTTTGTTGAATAATTTCATTGAATTAAAGGAATAGGTCCTCAAGGAATTCTTGTAATAGCTAGAGGTGTGCTGGTTGTGCCTTCTCCAATACTAATGTCGAATTCGTTTTTAAACCTGGGTCAGTGCCAATCCGAACCCTGAATAAGAAAAACATTTTCAGTTCCATCTGTCTACCGCGTATGATGGATTCAACTTCGTGGTTGTATTAACAATCACTTAGGTTCGTTTAGTTATTCATAAATCATTGTTGTTTTGAAGCAGAATCCGGTTGATTCTAAGAGTTGATTCAAAAGTATTGCTAATGTCGTTCCTGTTCGCGTGATTAATATCTAGGTTACTTTGATCTGGTAGCCAAAGTACCGGTACTACAAGTGTCAAATCGATGTTGCTGATGAAACCACACATGCACTACAACATGATGCATAAATTATGGCCAATTGACCTTTCCCGTCAAAATTGTGTCTTATTTTTTGTCTCATTCGATTCTTTGACTGTTTTAAGGTCAACTTTCCCGAAGCACCCATATTTTTTATGCCTCTAACAAAAACCGAAAAAGTGCTGCAAGTGTGAACCGGCCTGAAAAGTTCACCCGATGTTCGTTCAAAATCGGACGAATGTTAGGCCAAACTTGAAAAACAGCACTTTTTTGATTTTTGGTTTAAATTTTAAAAATACTTAGAAGCGTAAAAAAATGGGTTCTTTGGCAAAGTTGACCTTAAGTAAAATAAACAATCTATTGAACCAATAAAAAAAATTAGCCGGGAAAGGTCATGATTTGTTGGTTGGGAAAGGTTTGTTGAAGCATAATTTGGCAAAATAATTTAAATGACTACAGCGCCACTAGTAAGTACTAGTTCTAGTACTTATGCTTCCACATTTTTTCTCCGTGTCAAAATTAAAAAAAAAACATGCGAATTCCATTGAATTTTCTATGAATTTCCGAATTTTCTAACAGTTTTGCGGCACGGCAAATGCTGGGTAAAGCGTACCATTGGTACTTCGCGTACCTGAAGGAATAAAATAGACCCCATCTCGCGGTGCTTAGCCTCTCACCCAGCTACTCCTATCCCTACTTCCCCGCGGTGCTGGCCGGGATACGAGCAACCTTAGGGAAGATCGGGTAACCAACGAACTATGGTCGTATCACAGACAAACAGACATAACACTTGTGAAATTTTTAATCGTTCACTGATTTACTGGCGAATTTAAATAATCATTAGTTTGCCAATCGATCCCTCGTGGCGTGCGCATCGGATTTACTCGAGTTTGACGTTTGCTCACTACCGCCATCTGTCATTAGTGTTTATAGGACGATGAATTTGATGAGTAAATGTTCAATGTGTTATGTCTGTTTGTCTGTGGTCGTATGCTGACAGGGAAGGGGGGTTTGCTCCTCTCCAGAGGTGCAAATCTTATTGAGCATCTGTTCTCCATGTCAGGATCGGCTCACAACAGCGTCTGTTCTTCATGTTAGGGGCGGCTGATCATCGTCCGAGTGCCAGCGAGGGACTCTAAGTGAAATTGTGCACCATGGTCCACCGGAAATACGGAGGAATGGTCGTCCGGAAATTTAGGGGGTTTGGTGTCAGGCCCTGCAAGCCAGCCAAAAAAAACTCACGCAACGAACAATCAACAAGAGAGTACGGACCGGAACCATCGGCGAAGACCACTGCGACGAAAAGGGACTAGCGATTGGAAATTCGGTTCGTGGAACTGCAAATCTCTCAACTTCATCGGGAGCACACGCATACTCGCCGATGTGCTCAAGGACCGTGGATTCGGCATCGTAGCGCTGCAGGAGGTTTGTTGGAAGGGATCAATGGTGCGAACGTTTAGAGGTAAACATACCATCTACCAGAGCTGCGGAAACACACACGAGCTGGGAACAGCTTTCATAGTAATGGGCGATATGCACAGGCGCGTGATCGGGTGGTGGCCGATCAATGAAAGAATGTGCAGGTTGAGGATCAAAGGCCGGTTCTTCAACTTCAGCATAATCAACGTCCATAGCCCACACTCCGGAAGCACTGATGATGATAAGGACGCATTCTACGCGCAGCTGGAACGTGAGTACGATAGCTGCCCAAGCCGCGACGTAAAAATCATCATAGGAGATTTGAACGCTCAGGTTGGCCAAGAGGAGGAGTTTAGACCGACTATTGGGAAGTTCAGCGCACACCGGCTGACGAACGAAAACGGCCTACGACTAATTGATTTCGCTGCCTCCAAGAATATGGCCATTCGCAGCACCTACTTCCAACACAGCCTTCCGTATCGGTACACCTGGAGATCACCACTGCAGACAGAATCACAAATCGACCACGTTCTGATTGATGGACGGCACTTCTCCGACATTATCGACGTCAGGACATATCGTGGCGCTAACATCGACTCAGACCACTATCTGGTGATGGTTAAACTGCGCCCAAAACTATCCGTCATCAACAATGTTCGGTACCGACAACCGCCGCGGTACGACCTAGAGCGACTGAAGCAACCTGATGTCGCCACTGCATACGCGCTGCATCTCGAGGCAGCGTTGCCGGAAGAGGGTGAGCTCGATGGGGCCCCTCTTGGGGACTGCTGGAATACAGTTAAAGTAGCCATTAACAACGCAGCGGAGAACAACGTCGGGTATATGGGACGAAGTCGACGGAACGATAGGTTCGACGAAGAGTGCAGACATATTCTGGAGGAGAAGGACGCAGCGCAGGCGGTCGCGCTGCAGCAAGGTACCCGGCAGAACGTGGAACGTTATAGACGGAAGCGGAGACAGCAGACCCGCCTTTTTCAGGAGAAGAAACGCCGCCTGGAAGAAGCGAAGTGCGAGGAGATGGAACAGCTGTGCCGTTCTCAAGAAACACGCAAGTTCTACCAGAAGCTCAACGCATCCCGCAAAGGCTTCGTGCCGCGATCCGAAATGTGCCGGGATAAGGATGGGAGCATCTTGACGGACGAACGTGTGGTGATCGAAAGGTGGAAGTAGCACTACGAGGAACATCTGAATGGCGCTGAGAGTACAAGCATTGAAAGTCAAGGCAGCGGAGGAGATGACTAAGTCAGTTCAGCGGACGATGGAGGCCAACCAGTCCCCACCTTTAGGGAAGTTAAGGATGCCATCCAACAGCTAAAAAACAATAAAGCAGCTGGTAAGGATGGTATCGGAGCTGAGCTCATCAAGATGGGCCCTGAAAAGCTAGCCACTTGCCTGCACAAATTGATAGTCAGAATCTAGGAAACTGAACAGTTACCGGAGGAGTGGAAGGAAGGGGTTATATGCCCCATCTACAAGAAAGGCGACAAGCTGGAGTGTGAGAACTTTCGAGCGATCACCATCCTTAATGCTGCCTACAAAGTGATATCCCAGATCATCTTTCGTCGTCTGTCACCATTAGTGAATGAGTTCGTGGGAAGTTATCAAGCCGGCTTCGTTGACGGCCGTTCGACAACGGACCAGATCTTTACTGTACGGCAAATCCTTCAAAAATGCCGTGAGTACCAGGTCCCAACGCATCATCTGTTCGTTGATTTCAAGGCGGCATACGACAGTATAGACCACGTAGAGCTATGGAAAATTATGGACGAGAACAGCTTCCCTGGGAAGCTTACCAGACTGATCAAAGCAACTGTGGATGGTGTGCAAAACTGTGTGAAGATTTCGGGCGAACACTCCAGTTCGTTCGAATCGCGCCGGGGACTAAGACAAGGTGATGGATTTTCATGCCTGTTGTTCAACATTGCGCTAGAAGGTGTCATGCGGAGAGCCGGGTGTAACAGCCGGGGTACGATTTTAAACAGATCCAGTCAATTTATTTGTCAAAGACAAAATACATGCTTGTGGGCGGAACAGAGCGCGACAGGGCCCGCCTGGGAAGCAGTGTTACGATAGACGGGGATACCTTCGAGGTGGTCGAGGAATTCGTCTACCTCGGATCCTTGCTAACGGCTGATAACAATGTTAGTCGTGAAATACGAAGGCGCATCATCTGTGGAAGTCGGGCCTACTACGGGCTCCAGAAGAAACTACGGTCAAAAAAGATTCGCCACCGCACCAAATGTGTCATGTACAAGACGCTAATAAGACCGGTTGTCCTCTACAGACATGAAACATGGACAATGCTCGAGGAGGACTTGCAAGCACTCGGAGTATTCGAGAGACGGGTGCTTAGGACCATCTTTGGCGGTGTGCAAGAAGACGGTGTGTGGCGGCGAAGAATGAACCACGAGCTCGCCCAGCTCTACGGCGAACCCAGTATCCAGAAGGTAGCTAAAGCCGGAAGGGTACGATAGGCAGGGCATGTTGCAAGAATGCCGGACAGCAACCCTGCAAAGATGGTGTTCGCTTCCAATACGGCAGGTGCAATACGGCGTGGAGCGCAGCGAGCAAGGTCGGTTGACCAGGTACAGAACGACTTAGCAAGCGTGGGGCGCATTCGAGGATGGAGAGATGCGACCTTGAACCGTGTATTGTGGCGTCAAATTGTTGATTCAGTGTTATCTGTTTAGATGTAGACTAAATCAATGAAAATGAATTAAGAATTTTCCATGAAAAATCCGGAAAACTCCTTAAAGTTTGCCGCGGGTAATCCGCAGAACTTTCTGTGTATACAGTGTCGACCCGATTTTGTCACGTTTTCGACCCGATTTTGTCAAACCTTTTTATTTATGAAAATAATACCGAAAAAAACATTGATTTTCATGAAAAAACTTTCACCGCCTGTGCTTTATTATAAATCATTTATGAGTAACTGTCAAGATTTCATCGCCACGACGGCGACTACTAGTTGCCGCGATTCTATCGGTGGGTCGCTGCAGGCAATGTTTCATTTACGTTTCCATACCAATGGCGACAGAATCGCAGTCGCCAAGCGATTATCGCGTCGCGTGTGTTTTGGGGAACCTTCACACTCACCGCATCAAAACAATGGCGGACACTGTATACGCATATTTCAATTCGTGTGGTTTTGACAGTGTCACATTCGGCAGTTTTTGAACTATTTGATAGAATTATTTAGAAGGATTTCCTAAATACCAAAGAGGAGGAAGAGAATGATTTCAAGAAAAAACACGCCAAGCCTATACTCTAATTCATCGTCAATGATATGTTGATATATCCAACAACTTATTCAATATGCAATTGGCATATCGTTGCAATATTTTATTATGCGTGTCGGTTTCTTAATTTCCCAATTAATATCAAAACAGAAATGGAAACACTCGGAAACATGCCAATTGGTATACCTCAAGCAGGACCACACACACCGTGTCGCCACCCTATGAGGCAATTATCAATTCGCGTCACGCGCCAACGGAGCCAAATCTCCACAAAACGTTCAAACATCGAATCAGCGCGAGACACGAATTCATCATCGCTATCACTTGTTGAGCATTCGAGATGAAAAATTGTTCGAGTCTACCTTAGAGTCGATCCCGGAGCACCGCTGTTGTCGTTTCGTTTCGAAATCGTCGCTTGTGGTCGCAAATCAAGTCGCGCCAAATGGTGAAACACGACCGAATGTGTGTTTGTTATCGCTCGCCCGTTAGCATGGGCGCGCGCTTGTTCTTCCGTTCGCCGCCACCCCCCTTCCAAAACCCGATTCGAACACGTTGTTTTCCTAATTAAAATGACGAAGTGGATGAATTAATAATGCTTGATTTGGGGCGAAACTTGTTCGCGGATCCATGCTATCGGTCTGGGTGTTTCTCCTCTGGGCGCAGGTCTTTTCCGATAGACCTGCCTCTCATCACAACGAACGTGGTGGCTACTCGCGATGGATTGGGCGATAGATGGGACGACGATGCAATAGCCCCATGTTCCATGTTCTGATTGAGGTGAATTGATTTGGTGTCCAATCGCTGTCTTCGCCATTATATTGGTTCGAAAGCACTGAACAGAGTCGGTTTAGGGATGATTGGAACTGGATAAATGTTTCCAACCATGATTAACATATAATTCAAAGAGGATAGTAGCGTAGTTTTATGTAATAGTATAAAACAACGCTACTGACCTTAACTGGCTCGAAATATATATAAATAAAGTAGCAAGTAGTGGAATAAAACGGATTACAATTTTCTCGTACTATTGGCAAGTCAAGACATTTCACCGAAGTGCATTGAAAAACATTATGTTTGCAATTTTGAAGTAAAAAGTTGAGAATTTTCAGTTTCGGAAAACAATGCTAAATTACTGGAAAAGTATAATACTGGTCTCGACTTTGCATATTTTTTTCATAATCTTCTGTAATCTAATGAATCCAAAAAATTAGAATCGGTAATGCATCAACCACACAAAAGACTTTTGGCTTATACTTATTCACGTATAATGCAATATAAATCTAATTCAATTGAGGGAAAATCGTTCAATTATTTATAGGGACATTATACATAGATCGAAAGACAAAGTTCGACTAGCTTCGGCCCTGTTGGGTGGATGACCATCACAGATTGGGTGTGGAGAAGAACAAAGCGCACACGGGACAATGCCAGGTATGGTACGTCGCGCACCAAACTAATGTAAAAGATTGTCGGTGGCAGTCTCCTCTCTTGGAAACCAGGTCGATTTAATTAAATAAATAAGACGTTATGCCCTTTTTGCTGCTAAGGCTCAGAAATTGGTTGTGGTGGGTGCCAGACAAAATCGAAGCACAGGATTTCGACAGAATTGAGCGAAAGACAAGTGACCAAAGGTGAGCCACCGAAAAAAAAACCACTCCATAGCAAGATGGGATGTTCCTGATTGAACTCGCGACAAGCTGACTTGATTAGCTTCGAGAGCTTCCAAGAGCGCGTGTGTGTCCCTGTGGGCAACGTTGCACCTGAAACGAATCGACATTTATACAGTTTTAACGAACTCGATTTTTGTTCCTGCATACTCTCACGTTGCACCCGGAGATGTGGATACCGTACTGGATCTGTCGGAAAGACATGCATGTGGAAATTGGCGTGAAGAATGTGCACTTTGCATGATTTTGAAACCGCATCAACAACATGCACCAAGGCGACGTCGGGAAGAAACAGGTACAACACCGGCATCAATTTGGAGCAGGTTCCTTGGCTGTCCGTGACATCAGAAGGCGTTAATGAGGACTACAAGGGAAAATGCACTCGTGCTAATTAGACACAGTGCTGCAGTGTAGCAGGTCCTTGCTCATGAAATATTCATCCGATGGGTGTTTCTGAAACAGGTTGAAAATGGAAGGCGAGTTGGGTTCGGCGCATGACCTGGTTCACAGCAAATAAGATACATTCTTGGGGTTTTGGGATTATTCCTCTTGTGTTTTTCAAACACTTTTTAGCATCGCCATGATCAGAACGTCGAAGAGATTATAAAGAGAAAGTAGCGAGCGATGAAGCTCAATGATCGATTTTCGGGATTCAAACCACTTTGTGGTGACAAGTGATAAAATTAGTGCCAATTTAGATTTTTTTAAAATCATTTGAATTTACTACTTTAACATTATGATTGATTATTTAAAAAGTCCTAATCACTTCCAGTATATCTAAACATAGGCAACTCGTTTGAAGCCAAAACTCAATCGGATACTCCATGTGTCTTCAGTTATGAGTTACGTGATTACGATTATATTTTTACCGATTTAAATGTCATTTGCGTGACCAACCTCAAACAGGTAACAAGCAAGTGAAAGTAACCTTAGCGCCAACTCGTGACTGAACTTGAAACCAAATTAAACACAAATATTTTGCTATCCCAAAATTATCGATACTCTTTGTGCTCCATTAATTTATCTTGTCCCGGAGCAAGTGGACCTGTGTAATTTAATGTATACGGATACTTTAAATAGCACTAGCGAGCAACACGTAACGGTGTCGATCCTGCGTGATTTGTATTATTACTGGATACCTCTCCTGTCTTGCCCCGCTTTCAACAGATGAGGGAAAACATTGTTGCATTGTACTCTATGGACCCCCAGACGAACTGAGTTCACGATTCCAAGCCCCAAAACTGCTTTGTCATTATCGATTTTCGTGATCCCGTTCGCTGTTAACCAACTCAGTCGTCCAACCCACACCGTCCTATTCCATAGGCTTCCACCCCCATCTGGGCCGTTGTTGCCGGGAGGTTGTAAAAATTCATCGTCATCGAATAACCAGACCCCGTTCAACCGAGCAAAATCACCTGTTTGAAAGGCTCCCGACACAAAACCGCCAACGTGCTGATGCTAATGCTAATATTAGATTAAAATCGGCGGCGTTTTCGGCTATGCGTGCGTGTATGAACGCGTTATTTTCTCCCCGATCGGAGCACTATTGATTGATGGCTATCCAATCGGATCAACCGTGCGCGATCTAAATGATTTCGATACAATAACTCACGACTTTTACCGAAACAGCCGGTGCGGTGCCAGCAACGACGATGACGACTTGTCAAAATCGAGCACTTTGTGGCTGCTGATTGCCGAAAATAGCACACACTAATTATTAGGCATACACTTCGACCCCTCCGTCAAGACCTGCCTCTATCGATTGGATCTCAACTCGATCGAAAATGATCGCATCGAAAAGATCGAGAACGGCGTGTTCATTGCTTGATGGTTTTGGAGTACAGCGCCAAATGGTGGCGCGTGCTTTCGGTCACATAATTTGTAGTCGAAATGTAATGTGCCTAATTTTCAGTAAATTCTCGATCCGCTAGGCGCAACAAGGTATGTCCCATTTCTTACAATATAATAGAATTTGTTTTATTTTAGTGAGTTTAACTTCAATTGGGATTGATCGTTAACATGAATTGAGATGTTTAGTCTAAATTTTATCTCCGTTGGGTCAATCCACTGCTTTGAGTTGTATGATGTTTCTCAATTTATAATTAAGACGACGTCTTTAACAATTTTGCAAATAAATATTTAATTTATGGAACAAAACCTAAAAAAAAGTTATTTGGACAGAAGCGACGCGTACTACAACTTTACGATCCATCAAGCACTAATTATTCAACTTTACTGTATCGCGACTAGAGACAAAACAATGTAGAAGGTTGTATCCGACACACGACAGCCAATTGAACGTATGACTACGTAAAATGTAGTTTGTTTAATACTGAATAATTCAACATGTTTACTAAAGCTGATGGTAAGCAGCTGGGACCGTTGCCATCATTGCGATGAACTGCTTATCAGGTAATTGTGGTTTGCATTTTGAAGAATATTCTGCTCAGATCAACTTCCTACACTCAGGAAAATCGACACATACTTTATGGCAAAAATCCATGTATTTTGAAATATGCATATCATGTGTCGGCACATACTTAATTGCATACAAATTCACACATGAATACTATGACCCACATGGATAGTATGTGTGAACACTCATGTAATGCATGTGGGCGCATGGAATATATGTGTGAAAAATATGGAATCCATTTCGCTACCCCCATTGCAAAAATCCATGTGTGAACTCATGAATATAATGCGGAGTTTTTTGTGAGTGTATTGTGTAAAATGTTGGTTTCGAAAAGAAACGATTTATTTTCAATAATGACGCCAACATCTGCCACTCGATGATTTTTCAATGAAACGCGATGAACGCCATTTTGCAGCGTCTCCCAACGACGAGTACTTGCGTTGCTACCAACGAAAAATTTCTGTTATGGCCAAGCATTTTAACACTGTAAGTACCAACCCCTGCAAAAAGCGTGGAACGACAACTTTGCCCCGATATGTCTAAGGTGTTTTTAGTCCAATTGTCATGATTGTTTCCAGTTACAATCTGTAGGATATCAGGATTTCGTTAACAACTACAGATTGTAAATCCGTACATTGGCCGCTGAGAACCAGCCGGAATATTCCGTTCCACGCTTTTTGCAACACTTACAAGTTGCAATATGTTGATTTTTTTTTCTCATGAAATTTCTGACTTATACCTCAATTAAATTTTAAATGTTTATTGGGGTTTGAGAAATAAAACTGCCGAATACAACGTCACAATTCAATAAATCGCGAAGATGTGGCCCTCAAGGTCGCCGCACCCAAAAGCGTGTACGTATATGTTTGCCGTCTGCCTATTGTCGGTTCTCTACTATCGAAACCGGACATTGAGAAAGCTGCTGCCATCCCAATTCAGCTCGAATCAAATGAAGTGCAAAATTGAATCGTAGTCATCAAAACTGCTGCATTTGAACCAAACGATGCCGCATCTTCTTCAGCAATATTAACCCGGTTTCCAGCAGGGTTTCTGGTGCTGTGATTTAGTTGATCAGTAATTTTTCCCGAAGGATGTATGAAAACATCGGAGCATGATATGCATTTGGTGAGATCAACCCAATATTATTTTAAATTCTCTGTTGCTATCTTTTTTGACTGTGCCTTTTAACTGTCGTATCCTTGGTCTAATCATTGGTTCTCAATTGATCATTTTTCCTCAAAAATCTTCTACTGAATGGGTACGGTACCTCATACTCAAGCCGACTTTCACGTCAGTTATTCAAGACGTCATGCATTTATGCTAAATAACGTTTTAATTAAAATCTGTTTTTAAATTTTCATTCGGGATTTTTAATAGATAATTTTATTATAGTTTTCTCATTATTGATATTCTATAATTAATTCTATTAACAACTATGCGTAGTTGAGTCGTGTCCAAAACTAAAACTAGTGAGCAATTTCCAATTATTTCCTTTCTCTTTTTTGTTGCTATATAAATTTGAAAATTTGATAATAAACACTAAATACGTACAGGGCATCGTTTGCTGCTATTGCCGCGGATATTGTGGGAGTCCCAGGTATCCGGTTCACGCTTTAGTTAGCAGCGGTGGCTCTTCTCAACCTTCTATTCCCTGAGTAGTTAGTACGAATAAGGGCGTCCTTGTGAAGTTTTGCTGTACCTGTTATGAACAACTAGTACATCCCATTCCCTACACATGCTGAAGAAATTTTCTTTCTTCAGAAGTGAATCCTTTTTGTAGTACTAGTCTTCATAACAATAAGGGCACCATTACGGAGCATGAGATATGATCAAATTATTCGTAGTACTACTTGATCAACACCCCCAGCTGGGTGAGGGGTAGAGGATGACACACACACACACACACACACACACACACACACACACACACACACACACACACACACACACACACACACACACACACACACACACACACACACACACACACACACACACACACACACACACACACACACACACACACACACACACACACACACACACACACACACACACACACACACACACACACTTACAAGTCGCAATATGTTGTTTGCAAGTCGAACCGCACTGCTTGCATGAAAGCCGTTCAAATTGAAACCATCAAACCTTTTATGCCAAATGAAAATTAACATTATGTTTCATAAATAGTTAGTTTTATCTGTGTTTCTTAAAATACAGTTTGTGAAAAAGCAAGAAAAATAAATAATTTTCTTATACCGAGAAAACGGGATTAGAATTTGGATGATTTGTGCAGTTGATAAGATTATGGTCACTGGGGGAAACGAAGTTGGATCGCAGCGCGAGTGCGCTGGCCAGGCTGAAACCTGCAATCTGAACTGGCGAAGTAATGACGATATAACAAATTTAGGAGTTTAGGAATTTTAAATCGAATCGATATACAAAAGTTTTTATTTGAAAATCAACAGATTGAAAGCCATTAGCTAGGGTACGAACAAGTATGGAGCGGCAGAGTGTAAATGGGAGACATACATACCATCTATTGAATAGCACACAATCGAGGCGTGAATCTTCTTGCCTAACGTCTGGGTTTTGGGCGGTGACGAATTTAGGAATCAAGGAACTTAGAGATTTAAGAATTTAGGAATTCAGAAATCTGAAACTTGGGAATTCACGATTTTAGAAATTTAGAAATTTGGGAATTTAAGAATCGCCTGTTTGGAGCGTGCTTACAGCGGCACACTAGGAGTTAACTTTTGGAAATCAGTATGGCGAAAAGCATCTAATGTTTAATATCTCGAAAATGAGCACCTTAATCGAAAAAATATTTGGTAGGCGTAGTAGCGGACACCTTCCTACATAACTGGTACCAAATAGTTTTTCGTTGGAAGTTACAACTGTTGAGAAAACCCGCGTTAGATGCCTTTCGCCATACAAACTTCGGATGGTTAACTCATGCTGGCTATTTTTCACATATACGTTAGCGCCTGGTGCTGGCAGCGGCTGGTAGGAAACCAGCCACTGTATTTGATTCATTTATGAAATTCGGGATTCAAGAATTTATTAATTTAGGGATTCAGGAATTTGGGAATTCCGGAATTTGTTAGTTTAGGAGTTTAGGAATTTGGGAATTCAGGAATCATCGTTGAATATCGTCTAGAGTTCTTCCAGAAACCCATCGTGGAGATCCTCCATGATCACATTCAAAAGAATTCCACATAAATCACTACTGCAGTTCTTTTATGAACTCTTCCTAGAGATCAACCAGAAATTCCTCCTGGATTTCCTGAAGGAGCTATACGAAGAGATCATGAAGAATTTCTGCACGAATTCTTTCTGCAGTTCCTCCACGAATATCTCCTGAAGTTCAGACAGAAATTCCACCTGAGGAGCCCATAGCAATTTCTCTTGCAGTTCCTGCACAATTCCACTCTGAAGTTCTTTCACAAATGTGTCATGAAATCCTTCCCAGAATTCCTTTGTGAATTCCACCAGGAATTTCTCCTTGAGTTCCTACGATAACTCCACCCAGATACTTTAGAGAGTTCCTTCAGAAAATCATCCTGGATCTTCTCCAGTGCTTTTTTGGTTCGATCAGAAATTTCTCCTCGAGACCTTTAAGGAGTGTCTCCTGAAGCTCCTCTAGGAATTCATCCTGAAGTTCTACAAGCATATCCTTTTTGATTTCCTCCTGAAATACCTCCTGGAATTTCCCGAATTTAAAATATCGCTGTCGAATGAATTCTTTTCTCACCTTTGTCACTAAAGTTGTAACCGACGTGAGTTATTCCAAGAATTCCTGAAGGAACTCCAAGAAAAAATCCTGAAAGAACTTCACAAGGAAACCCTGGAAAAGCTCCTGAAAAATCAAAGGAGAAATACTTGAAAGAACTAGAGGAGGATCTACAGGAGTAATTTCTAGAGGAGCTCAAAAAGATTTTTTGAAGAATTTCCAGAAAGTAACCCTGTAGGAGCTCTTAAAAGAATTACTAAAATTTATCCTGAATTTCCCCAGGAATTCATCCTGAATTTCCCCCCCAAATTCATTCTGAATTTCCCCAGGAATTCATTTTGAATTTCCCCAGGAATTCATTCTGAATTTCCCCAGGAGTTCATTCTGAATTTCCCCATGAGTTTATTCTGATTTTCCACAGGAATTCATTCTGAAATCCTCCAGAAATTCATTCTGGATTCCCCAAGGAATTCACTCTGAATTTCCCCATAAATTCAGGAATTCATTCTGAATTCCCCCCGGAATTCATTCTGCATTCCCTCCGGAATTGATTCTGAATTTTTCCCAAGGAGTTTATTCTAAATTACCCCAGGAATTCATTCTGAATTCCCCCAAGAATTCATGCTGGATTACCCAAGGAATTCATCCTGATTTCATCCATAAAATCAATTCCTTCCGGAGTTCATCCTGAATTCCTCCAGAAATTCATCCAGGATTCTTCAAGGAATTCATCCTGAATTTTTTAAGAAATTCATCTTGAATTCGTCCAGGGATTCATTCTGAACTTCTCCACGAATTCATCCTGAATTCCTCCAGGAACTCATCCTGAATTTATCCAGGAATTCATCCTGAGTTCCCCCAAAAAAGACCAAAGAGCTCTTCCAGAAATTATTTTTTTTTCAAGTTCGTTTATTTGGTAGGCTCAGGCGTGTATAACACTTTACGGAGCCATGGTTCTTTATGATATATACAATCAATATCATTTATTTTTTTCAGTTAGTAAGAGAGGGGAAGCCAGCGTACTCGTGATGACTCGAGGTTAGATTACAATGTTTAAGGATGGACGGGGCTAAGAATTTGGGATCAGGGAATTTCAGCTTCTCATCCGGGTATTTGGCGTCAGGGACGATGTGGCGTGTCCTCGTGCTCGAGGAATGGTTCGACTGGGAGCATCTTCCGGATGGCAAGAGCTATGGTGCTCTACGGAACAGAAAGCAGAGACCAAACACAAAAAAAAACTTTGAAGAAAGAAAAAAAAACAAACTATTAGATTTCAATATCAGAAGCACAAAGAAAACTATAAATAACTTGCATATAGACCACATCACGATCTCCCAAAACACTTCGAACTTCGCTGAAGGGTTGTTTACCTCGGGCCACTAGGGTATCCAATAATTGCTCTCTGGAGGCGTCATTTTCCGAGCAGGACCAAACTACGTGATCGATGTCATCATAATCGACAAGGTTTATTCTGTACCAGTGTTGTGCTGAATCATTCTCAGACGATAATGATTGCAGTTTTCACGTGAAAAAAATTCAGGTGAAAACAGTAGGCGAGTTGTCGCCGGCAATAACTTCTCAAATGATGGTATCAAACGATAACAAACACAGAATTATCATTCAAATATAAACCTTTCTAATACTAGCTAAATGCAAATATAGTATATTAGTAATAGAGTATATTTGCTAAATGTCAACAGTCTCATTAAATCATCTGTTTGGCGTTGGGGTTTCGTGTTAGAAAGAAAAAACGAGTTCAAAAAGTAACGGTAAATGCTTTAAATCAATAATTGATCGTAACTTAGTTACGATTCTCAAACGGTTCACACTCGCTGGTGAGTTTTTATCAATTGATACAGTGCGGGACCGAAATCCGTACAGCACCGAAATCTGTCTACCTCATGAGATATCAATAAATTAAAGGAGGTTAAAGGTAATTTATGTAGGAATAATTAATCTTACCCTGTTCAGATACTTGACAGTAAGCTTCTAGGACATAGAAAATTTTAAAAGAAGGCTTTGAAATTAAAACAACAAAAATCAAAAACAAATCTCCACCCACCAAACGCGGAATTTGTGCCGCCATTTTGTTTTCGGGTAGAGCATAATTGCACCAAAAGTAACTGTGTTTTAATTGCTTATTGCGAATCATTACATAAGATAAGCGGAATACAAATCGAAGGGATCGCTTCTCAAGGTGCGTATCGAACTATTTACAGTGGTAGTTTAGTCAATCAGACTGTTTCATTTTAAATATGTAGTGAAGAAATAGCTGTACGGATTTTGATCCTTTGATTCGAAATCCGTCCACGGTAGACGGATTTCGAGTCAGGAGTAGTTTATTTGATTCATTATTTTATCATGTTTTTCGTACTTTTTAATGAGTAAATGTAAAACACTTCAAAAGTAGAAGCCTTCATGCGCCTGTGTCAATGACAAACGTTTTATTTACATTCGATAACTATTTTCTAATGACTTTTCATATACTAAGGTGCTTAAGTGTACGGATTTCGATGCCCCACGGTAATTGAAATGTTTTTCGCGTGTGAGTGTTGATCACCCTTGGTTTTTTAGAAAATTTGATTTTTCCCATCCCTGTTCTGTACAGATGTGCGTTTAGTGAATAGTGATTAGACATAAGTCTCGACATCACGCGAATGAAGCCTCGACTTAAGCCCTCACCTCTGAACCACGCTCGCCCAGAAACTTTTGGAACTATAGAAAATAGACACCGTCCAAGTTCGTTGTGTGTCCAATTTCTTTGCCAACTTTGAAGAGTACTCCGACGGACTAATGGGAAAAACTCGTTGCTCGAGAATTGTCTATCATAAACCTTACCTTCCTGTGCACCCACCTTTGCCAGCGAGTCTGCCTTCTCATTGCCGTAGATTGAGCAGTGAGAAGAGACCCAAACAAAGGTAATATTGAATGATCTTTCGGAGTGCCCGGATCGATCGGAGTGCCTCGATAGAACTAAGACTATCCGAGAAGATGAAATAATGGTCTACGGGACAGAAATTACTTTTGGAGTTCCTCCGGGAATTGCTCCTAGAGTTACTGTAGGGATTTCTCCTGGAGATCCTTCAGATTTTTTTTCGAGGATTCCTCCAAGCGTCTTTTTGAAAATTCTTTTTCGTTTTCCAAGGTTTTCTCCAAGCGTCTCTTCGGGAATTATTCTTGAAGTTCCTCCAGGAATTCTACCTGGCGTTTATCAAGGATATCTTTTTGGAGTTATTACGGGAATTCTTCCAAATATTTTTCTTGGGGCTCCTCCAGAAATTACTTCTGGAGTTCCCCCAGGATTTCCTTCTGGAATTTCTTACAAATATTTCGTATTCAATTTTTAGAAGCTCTTTCGGGAATTGCTTCTGAAGTTCTTTCAGGAACTTTTCCTAAAGATCCTTTTTGGAGTTCCTCCAACAATTTATCCCGGATTTGATCCAGTAATTTCTCGTGGAGCTCCTCATGTAGTTTCTTCAAAAGTTCATCTTTGAGTCTCTCCAGAAACTTATCTTGGAGTTACTCCAATAATTCTTGGAATAACTCACGCCTGTTGAAATTCAGAATTAATGGGGGAATTGGGGAAATTTAAAATGAATTCCTGAAGGAATTCAGAAAGAATTCCTGGTGGAACTCAGAATAAATTTCTGGAGAATTTCTTGATGAATTTCCGGAGGAATTCAGGACGTATTCCTGGATGACATCTCCAGAAGTAATTTCTGGAGGAGCACCAAATAGAATTTTACGAAATTCATCCTAAACTTCTGTTTGAGAATCCTTTAGCTGTTCTTTTACAAATTCCTGTAAAAGTTCCTCCTGGAACTGCTTTAGGAATTATTCTTGGACTTAGAAATATTCCTACTGGAATTCCTAAAGAAACTTCTCATGGAAATCCTCCTGAAACTACTTTTGAAATTGCTGCAGGAATTCACATTTTTTCTTTTTTCCATCAACGAATTCCTGCGGAAATTACTTCAACAATTTCTCTTAGGAATTCCTTTCAGAATTATACTAGGTTTCAGGAGCATCACTAAAAAATCCTCCAGCATCTTCAATGGGAATCCTTTCAAAAATTCAACTGAAATTCAGATAGAAAAGTATTGAAGTCATTCCAATTTTTTAGTTGCCACCCGTTATGTCACCCTTTTTGTATGAATCAGTTAAATTTTGTGTATGGATTGTCACACTTCGGGCATTCTAAGCGTTACGTTAGAGGTCGTACACTAATTACGTAAGCACTTAAAGGGGGGAGCGGGGTTCGGCCATTTTGTTACGCTCCATGAGCTTGAGCTTGAGCTTAATTGACTGCTCGTAGTTGCTACTCCATTATGACCAGATCAGCTGTTCTTGCACAGGGAACCAACAGATGTTTGCTTGGGACTAGCACACATCTTCAATGTACAAGTACTGGTGATCTCATTTGTTAGGTCATACTGGCGCCTGCCACGTCAGAATGCAAGTCAATGTAGGGAAGGGGGAGGAAATGATGATGCAATCACTCACCCACTGCAAGCCGAATATACCTCTGCACTTGCCACGAGTTCATGCGGAATTTGTTGGAATTTTTGGGTTAGGTTCGAGAGGCAGAGGTCCGTCTTGGTTAACGAGCTGCCAATGTGATAGATAGGAGAAGGCAACTGATGGAATTTCTAATTTGATGTAGGAAACGAGCTTCATTTCCAATTCTAGCAGATTACTGTTAGAATACTCAAGTTGAAGGTATAGGAATAGTAATGGAAACGGCATGGAAGTCCATTTCCAGTTCTAGCGATTGCTAGAACATGAGAAATATAGAGAAAGATACAAATTAGGATAATGGAACGGACCTGGGATTGAACCCACGACCTCCTGCGTATGAGACAGAAGCAGTAGCCATATGACTACCAAGCCCGTTAATGATGACAAAAGGCCACTTGCTTAGCTTAGCTTAGCTTAGACTGACTGTACATATCAATGGTTGCTACTCCGTGATTGATCAGAGCTGGTGCAAATTGCACTTCGATCCAAGTGAATAGTGGTTGGGGTTTACCATCTATTCTCGAAGTGCACGTTTCAGCAGCTCACACATCTTGATCAATAACGGCGCCGGCCAAGTCCTTACAGTCAGTTGGGAAAGGAAGGGAATGTAATGTGTGGTAATTGTTGCTACAAGAGACCGAGAATACCTCTGCATCTCCACAATTACCACGGGAAGGATGTTTTGTTAGTTGGGTAGGGTAATCAGAAACATAGATCGGGATGCACCATGGAAAGTGATGTGACCTATGCAACTTCTATTCTACTAATCAGTTCGGATATTTTCAATATTAGCATTTCCTTACCTTGTTAAATTGTTCATCCTTCGCGAGGATAAACAATCAATAGCTCAAAGTGAGCGATTGTGCATTTGAGTTTTGAGTCGAGAGCCCGCAACATAATTTCTTCAACGCGAGGAAAATAGAAAAAGAATGGGCATGAAATTGAACATAATGAGAAAATTACGGCTGTTTAACTATATTGATAGTTATCGGAAAGCCAATGGCAATCCTTATTAAATCTCAACTTGAGGTTAAATAAGACTGCACAGCCAGTAGTTATTTTATATGTCGTGTGTGGATTATGAGTATGTTTTTATTTAGTTTTTTTTTAACATTTATACCCTTTATGGATTATATTAATGCATTTGTAATAAATTGTTCAAAACCATGAGGAACAATTATTGCCGTTTACATTATAACAGTGGTGGAAATCTGTGAGCCTATTCCTCAAAACGAGAAGTAGGCAGGTCTTGGCTATCAACTACGCGCAGAGAAACTAGAAAAACGAACCTCGAAAAATGTGCGTGAAGCTTCGCGAATATGCAGAATAGCATGAAACAATATCGGAACGTGTTGCTCACGGATGTACAAGATAGAACATACTTGTTTACTGTTATTGTGTCCATTTAGAATGAATTCTTTTAATTCTATTTGAAGAAACTACGAAATCTCGCTACCGTGATTCTTACTCGCGAACAAAATACTGCCATTCTGTTCGTCTTTGCACCAGAAAAATACAGACAGCATGTTCGCGCGAGTGTGGCGTTTTTAGTGGGCCAAATTACACTCATTTCTTACTCGTGAAGCGAGTATTTCCACCACTGCATAAAAGTAATGTGTGTTGGAAAATATAGGGTAACCCAGCTTTTATAAAAGTATAAGCACGCTTTTGATGCGCTCCAATTTTATTCTGATGAAATTTAAATGACATGTAATTACTGAACATCGTTGTTTACCTTATAATCTGTCGCTCTGTGATTCAAATGTGCCATATGGTTAAGTTTTTTTTGGAAATGCGAAGCTTTTTTCTTGAAAAGCGCAAACAGACCTTGCACGAATGGTGCACTATTTCCAACATTCATCAGTCAGATGGCGAAAATAGAAGATAAGAGCTTCGGAGCTGTTTGCAATGCGATTCGGAAGTATGGTGAGGAGTTTTTATGTCAGGACATGAACAAATCTGAACGTAAATCGGTCTCTATGAGCTATTTGCTCGATCGGAAAATTGTTCAATCTTTTCATTTAAAAATGGTTCGTCTGTTCAAGATTTGGAACAATCTGAAAACGTCGAACAATAAAGTCGACCGAACAAGACACAAAATGAACTACGGACATTCAGGAAGCAGAAGAACAAAAGAAGTCAATGACATGCTGCATATGTCAGAACCTGGGCCCATTACCAATAAGATACAGTTGTGTGTGGAAGATCGGTATGCAAGGTGATGATGATGATGAACCATGAGTGAAATTCGAATATAAAACGCTTCAACGGGACCAGTTCAACATGATCCGTGCTTATAAGCATAAGTGTTAATAAGCAAGTTTATTTAGGAAAATTGTGAAAAAAGCAATATTTTTGTAAGCAATTTGTAAGTGTGGAAAGTTCTCAAAACCATTTGCAGCGATCGATACGTTCAGAAATACTTGTAGCGGCGGTTACTGTCCAATATTCGAAAGCATCATAACCCAGTACTATTTTGGCTTATTTTGATATCAGTGTATTACGCGTTGGACACGGTAATCAAGTACAAAGCAAATGGAGACGAATCCGTAACTATTGAACATTTATAAAGGCACTTTTAAAAAAGCGGACCCCATCAAATCTTTTTGAAAAAGATTGAAGATGTAACCTAAATCGTTGACAGACGGTCCGTGCAGAAGGTAATGGGTACCATCTGTTCAAAATCCCACTCCTTGACGTAGGATTAAAAGGATCTCGGATAAGTGATGCTGAATTGTAGTAAAGCATACGTTCAAAAATACTTGTAGCGGCGGTTACTGTCCAATATTCGAAAGCATCATAACCCAGTACTATTTTGGCTTATTTTGATATCAGTGTATTACGCGTTGGACACGGTAATCAAGTACAAAGCAAATGGAGTCGAATCCGTAACTATTGAACATTTATAAAGGCACTTTTAAAAAAGCGGACCCCATCATAACTTTTTGAAAAAGATTGAAAATGTAACCTAAATCGTTGACAGACGGTCCGTGCAGAAGGTAATGGGTACCATCTGATCAAAATCCCACTCCTTGACGTAGGATTAAAAGGATCTCGGATAAGTGATGCTGAATTGCAGTAAAGCATAGTGAAGGACATAATAGCGAATGAATGATAAATTATTTTCAAAAAACAAAGTCGTAATGTTATTTTCAAATCGTGCTTATACTTTCTGGGACACCCCATAAACAACAGCAACAGAAAGTTTCTAATCACTGAATGTGTAGCAAGGACTGAGATGACCTCTTTTAGTGGAATGTTTTCGCCTGTCATAAGACGAGTCCAGTACCACGGTACCACTTCATTCAACTCCACCGCGCTGCAATCCCCACAGATACGAATTCCGACCGCAACGACAGTCGTTCTCAGCGTCTCGTCCTTGACTCGACTTCCACCGATGTCAGCTCCACAGCGGAGTCTGAAACACGCATCCGTAAAGACTACCACGCGGCGGAAGTAAACGGTACTAACATTCTATAATTTCTAATATAATATAATACTATAATTTCGCTCCTAAAGTGAGGCACGGATTAAGAAAATTGCCCTAGTCGTATGTAAATCACAAGTATAGATATGTAATTTTTTCGATCTCACCAAATTTGTCTCCTCTGGTCGGGTCTCGTCGGTGTCCGGTCACTGACCCATTCGTAAAACAAGGGAATTTTTTACTGTTTCTCGAATTTCACTCGTATTCACACTTTTTTTTTTAAACTCGATTCAAATGGAACAAAAATGTCCTCGGCCATTTTGTTACGCTCCATAAAAATAAAAACTGATTTGTATGGGAAAAATCCTACATGGGGGGAGTGGGGGTTGAAAAAGGCAGAAAAATTGCTTACGTAATTAGTGTATGGCCCCTTACATGCGAATATTTCCAGGTATTTTTTTTTCAAACAGGCGTTATAGATTTTGACGTTGGAATTTGGAGCAGCGATTGTGCGCTTCATTCAAACTATTTTCGTCTACTTGCCCTGCGGATTAAATGGATTCCAATGTATCGTATCGATAGCAACGTCATTTTAACAAAATGTGCAAAATAGAGAGAGTATCATCCGTTTCAAATTTTAAAGTCAAATACAATTACGCTCATTTGAAAAAAAAAAAAATGTTCCTAGATTTATTCGCAGCGTCTCCCTCCGACGGAAAATTTCTGCCGTCACCAAGCAATTATGATTGATAACAGCCTTTTCTTGTGTACAATGATGGTTCTGAAATAATCAATTTCAATAGTTTATTCATTTATTTAGTCTACATCTAAACAGATAACACTGAATCAACAATTTGACGCCACAATACACGGTTCGAGGCCGCATCTTCCACGCTCGCCAAGTCGTTTTGCACCTGGTTTGCCCACCTGGCTCGCTGCGCTTCACGCCGTCTCGTACCTGCCGGATCGGAAGCGAACTCCATCTTTGCAGGGTTGCTGTCCGGCATTCTTGCAACATGTCCTGCCCATCGTACCCTTCCGGCTTTAGCTACGTTCTGGATACTGGGTTCGCCGTAGAGCTGGGCGACCTCGTGGTTCATTCTTCGCCGCCACACTCCGTCTTCTTGCACGCTGCCTCTCGAATACTCCGAATGCTTGCAAGTCCTCCTCGAGCATTGTCCATGTTTCGTGTCCTTAGAGAACAACTGGTAATATTAGCGTCTTGTGAATAACACATTTGGTGCGGTGGCGAATCTTTTTTTACCGCAGTTTCTTCTGAAGCCCGTAGAAAGCCGGACTTCCACAGATGATGTGCCTTCGGATTTCACGACTAACATTGTTATCAGCCGTTAGAAAGGATTCAAGGTAGACGAATTCCTCGCCCACCTCGAAGGTATTCCCGTCTATCGTAACACTGTTTCCATACGGGCCCTGTCGCGCTGGGTTCCGCCCACAAGCATGTTCACCACCAGTCCAACTTTTGTTGCTTCACGTTTCAGGCGGGTGTACAGTTCTGCCATCTTTGCAACTGGTCGAAAGACAATGTCCATGTCATCCACGAAATAAATAAATTGATTGGATCTGTTGAAAATCGTACTCCGCATGGAACCCTCTAACGCAATATTGAACAACAGGCACGAATGTCCATCACCTTGTCTTAGTCCCCGGCGCGATTCGAACTAACTGTAGTGTTCTCCCGAAATCTTCACACAATTTTGCACACCATCCACCGTTGCTTTGATCAGTCTGGTAAGCTTCGCAGGGAAGCTGTTCTCGTCCATAATTTTCCATAGCTCTACGCGGTCTATACTGTCGTATGCCGCCTTGAAATCAACGAACAGATGATGCGTTGGGACCTGGTATTCACGGCATTTTTGAAGGATTTGCCGTACAGTGAAGATCTGGTCCGTTGTCGAGCGGCCATCAACGAAGCCGGCTTGATAACTTCTCACGAACTCATTCATTAATGGAGACAGACGACGGAAGATGATCTGGGATATCACTTTGTAGGCGGCATTAAGAATGGTGATCGCTCGAAAGTTCTCACATCGTCCATCTTGACGAGCTCAGCTTCAATACCATCCTAACCAGCTGCTTTGTTGATCATTAGCTGTTAGATGGCATCCTTAACTTCCCTCAAGTTGGGGGCTGGTTGATTTCCATCGTCCGCTGAACTAATGTAGTCATCTCCTCCGCTGCTTTGACGTTCACTGCTTGTACTCTCAGCGCCATTCAAATGTTCCTCCTAGTGCTGCTTCTACCTTTCGATCACCACACGTTCGTCCGTCAAGTTGCTCCCATTCTTATTCCTGCACATTTCGGCTCGCGGCACGCAGCCTTTGCGGGATGCGTTGGGCTTGTGATAGAACTTGCGTGTTTCTTGAGAACGGCACAGCTGTTCCATCTTATCGCACTCCGCTTCTTCCAGGCGGCGTTTCTTCTCCTGAAAAAGACGGGTCTGCTGTCTCCGCTTCCATCTATAACGTTCCACGTTCTGCCGGGTACCTTGCTGCAGTGCGACGGCCCGCGCTGCGTCCTTCTCCAGAATCCGTCTGCACTCTTCGTCGAACCAATCGTTCCGTCGACTTCGTCCATGTGGGACGTTGTTCTTCGCTGCGACGTTATTGGCTGCTTTAACTGTATTCCAGCAGTCCTCAAGAGGGGCCCCATCGAGCTCACCCTCTTCCGGCAACGCTGCCTCGAGATGCTGCGCGTATGCAGTGGCGACATCAGGTTGCTTCAGTCGCTCTAGGTCGTACCGCGGCGGTCGTCGGTACCGAACATTGTTGATGACGGATAGTTTTGGGCGCAGTTTAACCATCACCGTTTAAGCGCCACGATATGTCCTGACGTCGATTATGTCGGAGACGTGCCGTCCATCAATCAGAACGTGATCGATTTGTGGTTCTGTCTGCAGTGGTGCACCGATACGGAAGGCTGTGTTGGAAGTAGGTGCTGCGATTGGCCATATTCTCGGAGGCGCCGAAATCAATTAGTCGTAGGCCGTTTTCGTTCGTCAGCCGGTGAGCGCTGAGCTTTCCAATAGTCGGTCTAAGCTCCTCCTCTTGGCCAACCTGAGCGTTCAAATGATGTATTTCTTATTTTTGTGTTTTCTTCAGCAATGAGCTCGTATGTTGACAAAAAGAAGCGACGAAATTGGTTATGTACTTCTTTGTTTTGCGTTGAGATGAATTCATGTACAGTGAGATGGAGATCGGAACAGTTTCCCTAGTTAGTGGGAATTCGGAAAAACCTTAAAATGAACAAATCTTGGAATCATTCAACTAATTCTATTAACTAGATTTAAAATTATTTTATAAGTTCATCACTCATCATGCAACTAGTCTGTAAAAGAACTATTCTTCCTTATTCCACAACTTTGTATCTGTTCAGATCTACGTTCTCCGATCTCAACAGTAAGACTGGGACAGGCATATCTGTTAAGTTAAGAGGCCGAGTTTTGTTGAACAACGAAAACATATCATCTGGACTTGTAAGGTCATTCTTTAAAAAAAAACTTTATAAGTATTTGATCAACTATGTGGCATCGTCTTCTTCTTCTTCAATGGCTTTATATTCCAACTGAAACTTCGCCTTCTTTTCGATTGATTTTTATCTTTATTTTGGAATGGTTTACAAAAGAAATATCGTTTTAACTCCCATTGGTTGTGTTTAGGAGCATACAATTATGGCGGCCAAGAATGTGTGTAGACAGTCACGATTAAAGTTTATACATATATTGTTATTATTTTCAGTGCAAAACGTAAACAAACGAGCATAAATTCCATACAAAAATCCAAGAGTTGGGGATACCTATTGACAAGTGTGAACACCCCCCAATAAATGCATCCTGCGAAAAACGCTCGCTTTGTTTTCATCGGAACGAAAAGTCGAACCCCTGCTCTCAAATGTGCGAGGAACAGTGACACATCGACCCTCAGGATTCCGCACCGTGTGTTGAACCAGATGTTCCTCACAGTACCGCTCTATGTAACACCACTACAGCTTGTTGATTATGAACGTATTACTTAATTAACAGCTACACCCAACCGGCGGTTGCTAGATTTTCTAACAATTCTGTATAAGAATCTACCAAAACTTGTATAAGAACTGGGCATATGCGAATTTTCTAGATGTTTATACAAATATTGTATAAGAATCAAACAATATTGTAAGCTTTTCTTACATTTTTTGTATAAGAATCTAACAATTTCGCATATGCCCAATTCTTATACAGGTGTTGGTAGATTCTTATACAGAATTGTTAGAAAATCTAACAACCGCCGGTTGGGTGTACATAGATCGGTATATGAAAGTCTCCATCATGCGGTCGCCAGAGTAGAGATGTGCGAAAACTCGTCACGCCATTACCGACATTTTCTCATCGGCACGCCGCTGTTCGAAATCTGACTCCGTTGATCAATGATTTCTTAGGTATAAATAATAAAGATAAAGTTATTTTAAAATTCTCAACTACTGAAACCGTGTGTTAATAAGCGCTGTCAATCCTACAATTTTACTATGCTCCTTTTTAAGGAACCAGACAAACACCTTACTAATTGAACCAAACATTCAAGCCGCTACCCGAAAGCTTCTCTACATGAATTATGAATGAATTGACCGTGCCCAAAATTCAGTCCTGTTCCACGCGATAGTATCCATAAATTGCTTAACAGTTTCCCGGCAGGAGGCTCCACGCAATTGTTGTGGTTTTGATGGCTTTGTGTGATAAAAGGAGAGCGTACCTTTATTTTCGAGGTCGAGCATCTTTCATCTGTGCGTTACCTTGACAGATCGCCCGAATCGAGGCTACAACACACCCAGGAGCCCCCGCTGGGGTCACAGATGGAACAAGTGCCTATCAGAGCGCTTGAAAAGGTCGTCGTCAGTCTGTCGCTTGAGTTTGAGGTTAGGGAAATTTTGATGGGACGAAGATTGATATGAAGTAAGTTAATGTCCTACAGTTTTATGACAGCTTGTCGCGTCACACATTTTAGAAAGGAGTTAAACGGAAAGTAATGTCAAGGACTAAAATTTAACTTATACGTTAAAGGTTTTCGCCAATCGTGTGTCACTTCAGTACTTGAAACTTATAAACGTATATCTGAATGGTCATTTGTATATCATGCTATAGCCATGCTGTCCATGAAAAAAATGTTCTGTCAAAAAAAACAAATCTGGGATCGTTTGTTCGGTTTAGGAAGAAAGTTAATCAAATATGACTGAGTCGAAACAAGTTCCTCCGTGCCTAACCCAACCAATTGCGACTGGGATCAGTAAATGCATCGGACTAAACTAAACACATCTGATGCCTGTCATCGTAGAGCGGAAAACATTGCTTCCAATTTGACTTCACAATGAGATTGTTGGTGGAAATGATTGCCGCCGGTGTGGTAGCAGCAGCACTCCCTTTTGTGGCCTGATTTTTTTTACTTATCGCTGTGTTCCACCTCGCTATTCACTTCCACGAAAACATCCACCTTCCACGGTTGATTGATTTGAACTCATTCATTCATACATCACGACACCCGCCGCCGACGACGACGACGACAGAGCAAATACGACGAGAAATTGAGTAGGAAAACTTTCGCGCGCCAAACCGAATTCAGCAGAACACAAGCCTCCACCTTCCTTCGCGTCGCATAATGGGAACGATCTAGGAAAAAGTGGTCAAACTTTTGAACATTGAAAGATTATTTGGTAAGGGTCTAATTTTGAAAATTCAAATATTTGAACTATTCTTAGAAGTCCCACTTGATAAATACATTAAATGAGTTATGTGCTGCAATTGCGAAATGGAAACATTCCCCTCTTGGCATTGAAAATGTACATATCACGACAAGATATGAAATGGTTTTGTTCCAGCTGGTAGCCCAAAATCAGTAATACGAGAATAAAAACCGTAACAACTATAAAATCAGTATTAGATTTGGTTTTAGAGCAATATTAGTGAATCAAAATTTTGACAAAATTTAGGTTATATGAAAAAAATAAACTTCAATGGATATTATCTGATCCCTCTGAGTCATGTTTAGTCTTTTAGTTCTAAAAGGTTGTAATAGAAACTCGAATAGTTTTCATCCAGCTTATTTTTTGGCAATCATCACATTGTGCTTATGCGAGCTCGTCATCATTTGAGCATCTTGCTCGTCGTGTGTTGATTTGCATTATTATTGGAAGCTGTTAGCTGCTTCAAAAGGGAAATGAAAGTACAGGTAGCTGCTTGTTACCACTTTATCGAACAATCGTCGAAAAGGAAGGAAGCAACCGCCAAGTCTTTCGAAAACAACAGCCCACCTCCAGACGCGACTTCCAGTCAGTCTGAGAGAAAGCTCTTCGTCTTTGCAGTGATGCACGTGATACAACTCCACCCACCCAGGCTGCTACCGAACGGTGGTGGTGAACAACCATCGAAGTTGGTGGGTTTTTTCGGACCAAAAGGAAGTGAGAAAACAAACACGGTGTTTGGTGCCAGAAAAGACTTCTGTCAATAGTACGAGAGGAAATGGTTCAAGGGAGGCTTACAGTCGGTTGAAGATCCAGGCACACTGATGTTATACATTGAGTCACTGGGCACATCCCAAATTGGTGGAACAGTCAATGTCCACAGTACACTAACAGTCTGTGAGCAACCTCAATGAAGAGCTGGTCAAATGATTTCTAACCACTCAATTTTGATATAAAATATTAATTCCAAAAACTAATAGCCACACCACAGCTCACTCTTATTCTCAAATGATAGAAATCCCTTATATTTTATGTCTAAATCTCCATGATAAGCTTCATGAAGACTATTAGTTGCTTACGAATTCATATAGTAAGACATATTACGCAACGTGGATCCATCAATCTTGATACGATCAGAAAGTAGATGCTGAAAGTTCAAAAGAGTTTTTGTTTGTGTTTAAATGATTAAAAGAATATTCCCAATTGGCCAATTATTGGCCTTCAAAATACGCAAAATTCGACGCTTAACTGTTCATTAGAACCTGCCCCGAACAGTGAAGCACAAAATACATCGCGATCCATCCAATTCACAGTACGGTACCCACACGTGGCGAACGCCTAGGGTGGCTCAACAACCTGTCGCCGCACGATTCGCACCCCAGAGCACGCCATGTCGTGGTTGAACCCAAGCAGCGCCTTCCAAACACCTGAATGTGAGCAGAAATTGAATTTAAAAGTGCCAATATTCCGTTGCTCGGGCGAGTGCTTTCGAAACACACCAATTTAGAGACGTGAGCAGCAGCGCACAGTAGCTTCAAGCTAACCGAGAACGACCCCCTCACAAATGAAGCCAAAAGTCGTAGGTGTTTCCATGTTGTCACCCCAACTGAGCCGCCCATTGTGGCTGGAAATAAGTTAAAGAGATGATTGTGGAAAGCAGAAAAAAAGTTCAAACCTTTCCTTCTCTTGTTCGGATTCAACTACGTTCGGTCGGAGGCAGCCTCAACTAAAGTCCCGTAAACCGCAAAGCCACACTATTTAATGATGATTTTATTCTCTCATTATCTTTCAATCCGTCGTCGTCAAGTCGTGTTTCACCATTTCCTCCGCGCGCTAAATTGGATCAATTTCGTTTCGGTTGTTTAGCCTCCCACCTTCGCCGAGTTGCTTTGGGCTTTGAGGGGCAGGCCTGAGGTAGCCGTGCGCATTCATTGGTGATTGTAAACCGATTTGCTACAGTTTATTAGCGAAAAAACGGCACTTTACTGGAGGGCAAATATTTGTCGTAGCCCGCTGCCGCTGATAGCCGCCATTATTATCGTAATCTAATAAAAGAAAAATAGAGTGGAAGCACAACGAGGCGACAGGGTGAAGCAATTTGCCTAAAAAAGAAAAGGGCATTCGGTTAAGTCCTGCGCAGGCAGACAGAGCCTTCCGCGATCGCGCTGCAGCAGCGTAAATACGAATAAAATTTAATTATTTCGACTCACGATTTGCGCCGGAGCAGCGTCTCGGCAGTTCCATGATGCTCATTATTTTTTTATCTTCTGCTCGATTATTGTTATTATAATTTTATTATAATTGTTGCTTTATGACCTGATATGGTAATCGAGTGTGAGTGTCATGCCCGCGTGGAGGAAAGGCAATTAAATATATGGATTTGAAGCCAAATTGTTTAAAGGATATCGAAACAAATATTTTTTTAAAGATTTGGCTCTAATCGTAAATTAAATCTACGATACGATATCTGTGATTTACTCCACATGACATTTGATAAAAGTCACGGATTTAGAATAGAGAGTTCAAATCTTGAAAGGAAGATTCTATTGTGGGTAGTTAAAAAATTTGAAGTTTCCTCAACTTCCAATGAATTGTACTGTGCACGGGAGGGATCACCCAGAAATCGCGTGTTAATACATGAGGGAAAGGGTCGTTTGGCCGAAATCTATTCGACCGAAAGCCATTTGGCGGAATGCCACTAGGCCGAACAAACCATGAGGCCGAAACCCATCTGGCCAAATAGGTCATTTGGCCGAATAGGTTATTTTACCGAATAGGCCATTTGGCCGAGCAAGTAATTTGGTAATCATGTCATTTGGCCGAATAGGTCAATTGGTCGAGCAAGTCATTCGGCCAAATATGTTATTTGGCTAAATAGCTCATTTTCCGTCTCACTTATCACATCTCAATACTCGTTTCCTACTCCTCACTGCAAAAGTGAGAAATAAGAAGTTAGAAATGATCATTTCTTACTTCTTACTGTGAAAACTGAGAGGTGCGACGTGAGTAGTGAGACGTCTTACTTCTTACTTTGCTCGTACCTTGCCAATATAACCGTTCACGTTTACCGAGTTTAATTAATCGGCGGCTTTAGCGCCACTCTCAACGAGAGACCACCGGTCACGTTTTATTTGCCCGACTTTTTGAGACTGTTTGGCTCATGGAAAACCCTGGAACGGTTATATAAGGAAATTGGCAAAATCTCTCAAAGCTAAAACTCCTCCCATTCATCCACCGCAAGACCTTGGGGACCGCAAAAGGTTTCTACACAACCGAGAAATAACATGTTTGGCTCTCTAAATTAGTGAGTCGTTTATTTAAGAAACTGGCGTTAAACGTTATTAAGCTAATCACCATCACTTTATTTCTAGAATAGGGTATCTGTTCCCATATTAATAACAGCCCGTATATTAATCCCAACCGTCGATAAACCAAATAAAAAATCAATTTATTTACAATTTCTCACATCGTATGTACACAATAATGGATGGAACACATTCTTGAATGTTTGGAATATTATTCAAGATTTTGTTTGAGTAATGTTTTAATTCAAAAGAATGAAATTATTAAAAGATAAAATTAGAAAGCACTTTTATTTGCATTTTCCTACCTTTGAACTGATGGTTTGATGCACTGATCGATTGCTACTAGCAGATTCATCTGTTTTCACGCCGTTGTTTTCCACTCAATTTCGGGCTAAAACAATTCTATCCCTTCAAAATTCACTTCACAGCACATAAAGCACATCACATTTTCACTATGAATATAATTATATTTTAAAAACCAACGCGATTTCCTATAGTTTGATATAGGTTTCTTTCGAACAACGTCTCAATTATCTTTGTCCGTATTCCAAACTGGCTAAGTAGCCGCTAGGTTGCGAAGGCCGACGGAGGTCCTTCGTAGCTTAGTTGGTTAAAGCACCAGTCTAGCGTACTGTAGGGTCATGGGTTCGAGTCCCATCGAAGGGAAAGTGGTTACCTCCAATCTTCTTCTTCTTATTGGCATTACATCCCCACACTGGGACAGAGCCGCCTCGCAGCTTAGTGTTCATTAAACACTTCCACAGTTATTAACTGCGAGGTTTCTAAGCCAGGTTACCATTTTTGCATTCGTATATCATGAGGCTAACACGATGCTACTTTTATGCCCAGGGAAGTCGAGACAATTTCCAATCCGAAAATTGCCTAGACCGGCACCGGGAATCGAACCCAGCCACCCTCAGCATGGTCTTGCTTTGTAGCCGCGCGTCTTACCGCACGGCTAAGGAGTTACCTCCAATACATTTTCCAATTCAATATCTTCCACATAACGTACATATTCACATATGAGTTTTCATAACCAGAAAAATTGCTTACGTAATTAGTGTACGGCCCCTAACTATGAAAACTGAGAAGTGCGGAGTGAGTAGCGATGAGTCCTACTTCTTATTTCGCACTACTCACTTTTCACAATGAGAAAAGAGAAGTGAGAAGTGAGGCGTCTCACTTTTTATTTTACACTCCTCATTTCTCACTTATCACTTGTAAGGTGCGTTTTAGAACAAATCCACCTTCCTATACCGAACCCGGCTTACGCGCCAATCTGGATAGACTTCCAGATTGCCAGCTTGGTGTTTTGCTCCCGACTAACTACCGAGAATGAAGCTCAGGGCAGGTTCTGTAAATCACTCGGATGTCTGATCGAATACCTCAATTTCTCTCTCTAACGCTAACGAATCAAACTAGGTTACTGGGTTCTTGGTGCATATGAATTGCTGCAATCGGCAATCGTAGTGAACGCCCACGTAGCAACTGGACGGTAAGGGTATGCGATAACACACTTTTTCTTAACGAAACGAAACGAAACGAAATTTAAAATGTCTATGATGATTCGAAACGGAACGAAACGAAACATAGATTTACTTTCGAGACTTCGAAACGATACGAAATCAAGGTCCATTTAATTCGAAATTTTACGAAACGGAACGAAATTTTAATTTTTTTTCCCCGGAATTTTCAATCAATTGGTTTTACATTATGTACGCAATTCTGATTTCATTTTTTCAAAGTCAAATAACTTCTTATTTGTAACAGAAGAAGCACTGTGTGATAAATTGTCGCATTCCCGTTTATTCATTATCGTGGAATGTGTCCCCCGAATCTGATCAATTTTATATCAGTTCAGTTTTATATTAGTAAGTATATAAAAATATAGAAATTGTAGGATTGTTTGTGTTTGGACTCAAATTCTGGTAAAAACCTTATTCCATTTAAGAAATACGTAATTCTGCTGGAGCATACTTACTTGGTTTTATGGTATTGAGCTAACTCAAAACCAGAAAATGAATGCATAGATTTTGATTTTTATCTAGAGGGATACTCTACTGATCTACTCATTTATATATCCACATCTGCCAGGCGTGTGTGCTGACAGGGAGTTGTTAATAACATACATTTGCTCACTACAATAATCCTCTGCATCTTTCTAAAATCCACAAAGACATGTATTTCAGATTGTATTTCAGAAACGAGATCGCAAAGTTTTTACAACAGCAGTTTGCCAGGTATGAAGAAATAATTTTTCTTTTCTCATACAAAAAGTTGCACCAAAGGCTATCATTTCCTTCCAAATTCGACATTTTTATATGAGACTCGGAGACCCACAGTCCATATACAATCAGCTCGACGAGCTGCTATTAGGAGAGGAAAATTAGTTTGAAACTTATTGTTACAAGACCGAGGAAGGCTCTGCATCTCCGCGAGCGCCACGCGAAAGGATTCGTAGGTTAGTTGAAAAGGTAATTCAAGGCTTCACATAATATTTATTGTAAATGAAGTTATGCCGACACAAATATTAAATTTATTTTATGTCCGACAGTTCTTGGAATGTAGGTGGGGGGGGGGGGGGGGATAAAAAATAATAAGAAAACAAAAAAAAGTCTAAAATGCAATTATTCCATGGAAAATTTTAAATTTCAATGGGACATGATAGCAAAGAATGTTTAGAGAAAGCAAAGAATATAAATATTTGAAACATATTTATCCAGTAGTGAATTTAGCACAAACTTTATATAATTAAAAAAAAATACTGGAACTTTGACCTGCTTTGAGTTCTCACTTGATCATCCGCGCGGAATCTTGCCTGCTGCCATCGAAGAATTGTCAACCTTTCCTTATATCTGAATTAGGATAAGTCGTCAAAACTCTAACTGGTCTCTAATTAACTCTAAGTGGTCGAACCAATGTTTCAGCTGATCAGTTGGATCGGTGAATGACTATCGCCGGTTGTTGCGGCTTTCCTACCATCGTTGACCGGGGAGTCCACCCGCGCCCACTTCTCCCGTATGGAGCCAACAGCGTTTGACTTACTTCTCTATAGCCGCTTTTAGTTGTCAGAACTAATATTTGGCTTATCTGGAAATTGATCAGCTGAAAATGGAGACGAACGGCCTTACAGCTATACATCGTGTGCGGAGCAACATAAAAGCCATCAAATACCGATAACGAAGGATGTTCGAAAACGTGGATGGAAATGGGTAGGCCATATATTGCAAGGGAGGTTAGACATAATCTGTAAGGATAGGATATAAAATATTTATGTCGATAGAGATATATGCTCGTATTTTTATTTAAAATACTCTTGGGGACACATTTATGGCTAACTAATGATATATTTCGTATCAAGACAAAAAAAAACAATTATGCATAAAGTTCAAAATATAAAAAAATAAAAAAACTAAATAAAAAATGTTTTTTTCCTCTCCTTAATATTCTGGGAAATGTGAAGGGGAGAGGGGGTGACATAAAATAAATTGATTATTTGTATCGGCCTTATTTTGAAAACTTGAAAACGAAAACCGTCTTTCAAATCAATTCAACGCAAAATCAATGTGAAAAAGGCGCACTAAAAAGACTAATAGAAATTTTTTTAGGTTTTAAAAACAGTTTTTTGGTTTAGTTTAGCGGCGGCGCAGTCATTTTTTTTGAAAATACACGAAAATATACGACAAGCGGTATAGTTTAAGTATAAATTTGTTTCGAAATTCCGCGGAATTCCGTTAAATTTCGTTCAAGACTAGTTTTTTTCTAGCGGAATTTTAGTAATTTTACGATACGAAACGAAATCAAGAAATCAGATTTCGCCATGCTCAAATTCCGCGAAATTCCGCGGAATTTCGTTTTGAGCTACCTGAAACGATTTTTTTCGAAATACAGGTGTACCTCGATTATATGGACCCTCGATTATATGGACTTCGATTATATGGACTTTTTACCTCGATTATATGGACTTTTTTTTCGCTCTATTTTTTTCGTGTCTAGAGGTTAAAAAAATCTTTTGAATATTCTTCGTCTTATTTTACATTAATTCTATATTTATTAGGGTACATTGGGACAAAAAAAAACAAGAAAATCATGCTTTCGAAGTTATATATGATGAAACCGCACACTGAATCACAGGATCGGCTGACTAGATTGATTTAGCAATTTCACGTTGCAAATTCCATTGCATTTGTGTATTTTTAATCAATGGCCATGACCATGGCCACGTCCTTACAAATAGGTGTGGAATGGTAATGTGCGAGGTGATAACGATAACGAGGTGATCTCTGTTATATTAAAACTTGATGTGAATTGCCAGTCTGAGAAGCGAGTGATGAGATGAGATTGTCATATTTAGCTGTTAGATCTTCGCTAACAAACTATTTTCTACCCTTGGTGCGTGGAATTAAGTGTAGGGAATGGAATTATGCAAAGGGCGGATGGCGCTTAAACATCCAACAAATTTGACCAAGACTGATTTCTTTAGCAGTCTTCCCTGGAAAGCCTTATTTCAATGGCTACTATATTAAGTATCAAACCTGGCATTAACTTCACTGGACAAAATTTATTACTATTTGAACTGTAAAACATTGAAAAATTAACAAGAAGTCTTAACTTTCATGTTATTAAATATCCCGGTATTTATATTCGTTCATATGTTGTTCGTTAAGTATCTGAATATAAGTTGGCAGTTTTCAAATGATTTGCTGCTTAAAGAAGGTTACCAATGATGCAGGCAGCAAGACCTTGAATTATTTAAATTTTATGTTTAATTTTAATTTATTGAATTAGGACGATATAAATATAATTAAAGACGCAAAAGGAAGCTTCCGAACATAGTTGTAGTGTTGGCTAGAAGAATGAACTTTTAGTAGCAATTTCAAATAGCTTGTTTTTTTAAGACGAAAAATGTCTGGTCACGCCTTTCTTCGGTAGCTGTAGGCTCAGTGCATGTGTTGATGAGTACGATATTTAGGGCTCAAATTAAGTCGTTTTCTTAGCATCACCGGTTGTCTTCGGGAAGAAATGGACCGACGGAAAATAAAAGCAATAAAAATAAACCTGGTTTCAATAATACGCAGGACATTTTAATTTTTAAGCCCGTCGGGAAGAACGATCCTTCTTTAAAGACAAGCCTCCCGGAATCCAAATTTAAATCTCAATACGGAAGCAATGCACAACTATCATTTTTATTAATTCAATAGCATGAGTGGAATAATTGAAATGGCAGTTGTGCGCTACTTTCGTATTGAGTGGGGTGTCCTTAAGAACGCGAGTAAATTTAAATTTGGATTAAGGGGAGCTTGTCCTTAACATACGAACATAGTCCAAAATATTTACAGCAGGTCCTAACAGGTGTAGGTGCAAACGGTACTAGAGTAAATGGCACTGATACGTGGATAGACTCTCTTATTTACATTCATTTTAATCCATAGTTATTTCTACGCGTTTTTGTATTTTGGCCATAACGTCTGATTTGGCCATAACGTCCGATCTGGCAAATTTTTAAAAGCAGACAATTGATCTCAATTCTCCGTCGAATTCAATTCGATGCGATCGAATCGAATAAGGATAAGTTTATTTTTGAAGAGAACATATAACTTTCTCCTACGCATAGTATTAGATTTGGAACTAAAACAGGTATGCACTGTAGTTAGAATTCGTGACTAAGTATATTATTGTGTCTACATTGAAAATCTTCATTACTGACGTAATTTTAGAACGGTGTGCAAGCCAGCGACTGAAAACAGGCCAGGCCAAAACAGGAATAGGCCAAAACACGCGGATTAGACTGTAATACAAAAATAAGATATTTTTGTATTGTTTTAAGACTAATTTAATCGTTGAACACAAATTTTGAGAAAAAATAATTTTGCTTCGATTATATGGAAAATTCGATTATATGGACTTTTTTGCATCGAAAAAGTCCATATAATCGAGGTATACCTGTACCGCATATGCTTACTGAGCGGAACGAGATGGTGTGCACGTGCGAAATCGGGTCGCTGTCAAAGCGCGACCACGCGGTGGCCGGGGGTTTGTTCAATCCACGGATAGTGGGAACGAAGGGTACGGCTACCAAATCATGGATTAACCGTATGTTAATCACTGCGGATTATTCTAGTATTCGGGCCGATTACCTTACGTTTGGCTTCACTTCAAAGACTGGTTCTCAATGTCCCCGGATAAAAAATATCATTAAAATATCATAAATTTTATTGTTACAACACCATTTAAAACATAATTTTTACCATTGAATATAATGGAATTTTGACAATAAAATAAATGGTAAATGGGACTTTTACAATTAAAAAGGGGGGTTGTTATGTATCTTTACAATAAAAAAATCGAAAATTTTCCATACAAAATTCGGAGCAAAACAATTGATTTTACGGTTCTTCAATGGGATGATTTCGAGCGACAAAACAATAGAAAACATTGTGTTTTAAATGTTTTCAATTACTGTTTCTATTGTTTTACAATAGGAATACAACAGGATTTAGAGAACATTATACTCCAATATTGCAATAAAAATACAATACAATTAATTGTTTTACATATCATTTTATTTTCCTCCGGATGTTTAACATATCTTTAGACGAATCCAGCGCACTACTTCCAAAGTTAAGTGGGTTGCCTGTATCTGGAGAAAAATCCAACATCGGTTTAAAAACTGTACTAACTTTGTTCCGAATAGATATAAACCTGTGAAAATGTAAATTATAGAAGAATGTCAGTTTTATTAGAAAAAATACGTCGAAAAGAAAATAAAAAATTACCTGCATCAGTTCTTATTATATCCCGTTGGTGAGATTGGCCAATGGTAGCCACTGAACGATCTTCAATCAGTGACCAGCAAGCAGCAGTATTTTATTTATCATAAGCTTCATTTCTGTAAAGGAACAAGGATACATGTTACCAGGCATGTCATCAGGTACTATGATGATAAAATTTTCATTTATTTTTTGTTCGGGATGAACCACTGCGTTCATTATGTACATTGAACTTTTGCAGTATAAGATTACGATTACCGGTGGTGAGTATAAGCCGTTTGTCAGCGCAGTATCATTACTTGACACTTTACCGGTCGCTACTAAACGCGCTGCTAAAACAGTAGCGCAGCTGACAGGTGACCAAATTGACCAAATAACAGCGCTACTATTTGATGAACTATCAAACGATGCGAAAAAGAGTGACTAATATAAAATGACAGTACAGTGAGAGTGATCAAAATACTCGCGCCCAGTAATGATGCTCTAACGCGCTTCAATACTTTAGATACTCACCACGGTACAGCCATAGTGATCTACCGCTTTCCCAGCAGCAGAAACTGCAATGAAAAAAACACTTTCTGCACCATACAGTTTCATTATTTTCATCTCTTCACTAATTATAAACAAAACTGTACACGGTCAAATGAATCCAGCCATTCTCCGAGTAAATTATAAGCAAAAGTTTTTGTTCCCTTTCATTTTTTTGAAATCAAATTTTTATTGCAAAACATTTTTAGACCTGCAACAAGACCTGCAATATGAAAATATATACTTGAGAACCGGTATAACATTTTTATTCATTTAATAAACAAAGCTATTGTAATGTTATTGTTTTCAATTGTTATTTCATCAATATAATAAATCCATGAAATATTTCAAAATTATATTAATTCAATAACATTAGACGGATTTCCAGATCATCCAAACCGATTACTTTTAAAAATTGTTTAGTGTTTGGATGAGCAATACTAAACATAAGCGAACAATAAAAATATAATAGAATATATCGGAAACATTTAAATATATTGTGATTTTAATGTACGTACAATAAAGATCTTTTACAACCGTGAACATTTTACAATAAGCATACAATAGTTTGTATTGTTTGCCACACAATCTATTGTATTTCAATGGGTTATGTCATACAAGTTACTGTGAATTTTTATCCGGGTCGAGTCACACGTGGATTAGGGTGGCCTGTGTGTCGAGATCTCCGACTTCTTCTCACTCGCGATGTTGCTTGGAGATTTCCCACCGCTTTCCTGGGAACAAAAATATTCCGAACGCAAAAGCCACAATTTCGTGGCTAATAGAAGCCACATGTTAAAACATACCCAACTTGTATCATAAGAAAACTTTTCCTACCTTTTCAGTATTTCAACCGTATCACACACTTTTATAATTTTAGAATTGAGATAATAACAAGATTTTTTCAATGGACCTAGTTTGGGAATTTAAACAATTAAATATATAATTTGTGTTACCAGGTTTTAACTATAGTTTACACCACCTTTTTAGTCACTACCGAAACGTAAAAGTAACTTTTAGGTCGTAGGTTTTGATAACTACCGATCACGATTGAGCCAAACTATCTAGCGTGATCTAACTTCGAAGTAGACAAAGGTCTATTTCTTGACCTAAAATACGAACACTCTCGCGAAATTCCTGGCGAAAAATAGTGAATTTTAGCAACGGTTTAGACCGTTGCCCTTTTCACTCTTATGTCCAACTGACCAGACCTATCCTTCTATATCATTCTGTAGATAGCGCGATTTATCCATTCGGTCTCTCAGATTTGGGCTCTGACCGTAGTTGTAAAACATTTTGCAAACTCTTACGTCCACTGGTATGAATATTCATTCCACCTTTTCGTCGTACAGTGTTCACTGTTCAAGTGACATACTGATTTTCTCGGAGAATTAGATTTAGTAAACTGGTATACTAATATCTTGTCTCTCAATCAGAAAAATTCCCTTTATCAAAAAATAATACAGTAAGTACATAATATTTGAACACTATAAAAAGTGGAAAAAGCGAAGGAAGAAGACAGACGTCTCTTTTCATAGTGAGAAGTGAGAAATGATGATTGAGTACAAAGAAGTGAGACGTTTTGGCCAAATAACATCTTCGGCCAAATTACCTATTCGAACAAATGTACTATTCGACCAAATATCCTATTCGGCCAAATGTCCTAATCGGCCAAATGTCCTATTCGGCTAGATGTTTTATTCGGTCAAATATCCTATTCGACCAAATGTCCAATTCGGCCATCACTTTTAACAGTGAGAAGTGAGGCGTCTCACTTCTCATTTCTCACTTTGAAAAGTGGAAAGAGCGAAGTAAAAAGAGAGACGTCTCTTTTCCACAGAGAGAAGTGAGAAATGATTATAGAGAACTAAGAAGGGAGACGCCAAATGACCTATTTGGCCAAATGACATATTCGGCCAAATGACCCATTCGGCCAAATGACCTATTTGACAAAATGACCTATTCGACCAAATATTTTATTCGGTCTAATGTTCTATCCACCCAAATAACATATTCGGCAAAATTACCTTTCGGCCAAATGACTTTCGGCCTAATGGTCTGTTCGGCAAATTGGTATATTCGTATATAATATATATGGTATATAAGTAGCGTTCGGTCTACGGCCCTTACTTTTGCAATTATCTCCGAAGAGCAGTTCACTCAACGTCACCTGAACTTATTTTGTTGCCACCACAGTTTACCTGGATTTTCCGCACTACTTTCCTTGAGTTGGATTATTTAATTGTTTTTTGTTGTGGTACTTCATAATTTCTTTTTCGTCGCCCTTTTCAATTCATTAACCAGTTATATTCAAATTTGAAATTGTTGGCATTAGGTTTGTTCAAAATAAAATTTGACACTGGAAGGTCCCTACCCCTGTCAAGTTTCGTTTGATGTTACAACTTAGTTGTATCTTTGTGCAGATACGTATTCCTTAAACAAAGAATTAGAATTAGTTATCTGAGAAGTTTATCCATTCAACGAATAGAATACGAATAGAGGCATATATCAGTCGATGCAAAGCTTCTCACGTTGCAGCTCAAATTGTTCAGCCATCTAAATATTTATGCCTTAAGTTGACCACATTAGGCATAATATTGTTTATGGTTATGACGCCTCCAAAACGGAGCACGATCCCGCTCAAATGTTGATTAGGTAATTTAATTTCGCTTCGGAGGTGCGTTAATCCGAACCGTTTTACCACCTCGGTCGAATCTGAGTGTATCCTAAATCAAGCTTGCAGCTGATAAGAATGGCGGCGCCTGCAGCCATAGGCACGGAACATTTGCCACGGTGTGGTGCGCGCGCGTTGCCGTAATCTGGCTCAGCTCGATTCGAAAGTGCTGAGGTCAGTGATTTTCATGATCGGGTCGATCGTTTAGCTTATCTGGGTGATAAATTGGTATCAGAGGTGTTTACGAAAACCCGGACTCCTCAGACCCGAACACGCCGATTTCGTTCAATTTCTGACTAATTTGACTAATAACCGTTTTCTGGCTTCACGGCCGTGGGTATTCCAACCATACCAACGAACTGTGAACTCGCGATGGGAAAAATACGATTCCGCCGGGCTAATTAATTTCGATAACCACCGAATTTATTGCACACAATTGTGCTTATATTATGCAAAGTTGGAAAATAATATGATGGGGTAATGTGTTTCTCTGATCGCATAAACCTATATTATGATGCTGTCATTAAAATGAATTGTAAAAAAGCATTGTTGAATTTATCTGACCCCAAACACTAGCCAACAAACGTAATTCAATCATACGATCTAAATTTCTAAGGGTGCATGCCTCAAAATGAGATTTTTATATATTCTGAATCCACGTCCAAAAATACACCCAGGTTTTTTTTTACGCGGTTGGAATTCATTAATTTCTCGGTTAACCTGAACTTTTACAGCTTTTCAAATACCCCCTGAATTTTCTTTGATTTTTTGAGAATTTTTTGGTGGGGTTAACTCATTGCTTCATTGACTCTGAAGGTCTTAAACGACCAAAACCAAACCGTGTAAAAAAACCTGGGTGTACGTATTCTGGCAAAAAAAACGAAACAAAATGTTTTGTTCGGAAATATAGGGGAACTGCTCCTGGAATTCATTTCATGGCTCCGATATTCATCCCATCAAAAACAAAGCAATGGGAAGCAATTTGATTTGTTTCTAAATTTTGTGATTTTTGACGTTAACTACGTCTAAGGGAAAGCCTCGGAGACAGGGTGCAAAATCAAAATTTCCAAATTGGGGACCGTCACGAAATCATGAAGGATGGACTTTTGAAATTTATGTATCAATCCATTCGCAAACTTTCCACCAATTCGCTAATTGTATTAAAACTATTGATTATCAACGTCAAACTATTATTTTTTTTAGTTCTTTCAAGCCTGGTAAAAAATTCCAGCACTAATCAATTCCGTGCATGCACCTTTAAAACGGACATCACAATTTTAAAAATCGGTCTTTTGTCAAAACCATTACTATACAAAGAGAAAGGTTTGATTAGCCGTGCTTGTATTTGCGAAAAGATTTCTCTTTATACTGTTAAATGGTTACAGACGATAGCGTGGCAAATATTTTTTTGCAGTAACCACCGCCGACGGACAGCTCTGATGCTGCTGGAACCGCTACCGACGCCATAATAGCCACTTTTAATTTGAAGAGATAGTTCGTCTCAAATCAACTATCTTCCGATCAAAATGGGGATCATAAAAGGATGCGATATACGCGTCTTAATGTGCCTTTACAAACACTGACAGCAACCCAACGATTATCCGAATCTGAAGAGAAAATTTTACTTCGTACCGCTAAATGGCTGCAGCAGCTACCACGGCTAATAAATCTTCTACAGCAGCCTTCGCCGACGACCATAATTGATGCCGTTGGGATCGCCATTTAATTTTACGACGGAACCACCGATATCGATGCTGGAACCACAACTCGCTGGACGTAACAGACTCCGACGACTGCCACTGACGCCGATGCAGGGACCGCTCTCCATGGAAACTCGAACAAAATGGCTCACGAGCGGAAGGGGCGGAGCTTATGAGCTTACTCAATTAGATACTAGAAAGCAACTTTCCCGTGCGCGTGAGCCATTTTGTTCGAGATTTTGCAAAGAGCGGTCCCAGCATCGCAACCAGCATCCAGCGCGCGCGAGTCAGTTAGTTCGAGATTCTTCGAAGAGCGGTTCCAGTATCGACATCAGTGGTGTTCTCTCGCGTTATTGTCAAATGCGGCAGATCAGGTGTGGCCGTCGTCAGAAACATCATCAAGGTTTCGGAATTCATCCAACAATGATGGCCATCGGCGGTAATTGCTGCAGAAATCTCTTCGTCGATGGGAGCAGTGCTAAGGCGTAATTTTCTCGCATACTAATCTAATATTGAATGGCGCACTTAATCGGTCCTTTTTCAGGACCGTCAGTTTATAAATAAGATGGTTTTGTTGGCTGTATTGGAAATTGTCGCACAAGTGAAATTTTCTAGTAAAATTCTTACTTTCGTTTTGCTACTGTTAGCGACTGGGAAGGAGCATTGAGAGGAATTTTAGCCAGTGGCGGCCGTCGACGGGTAGTTGCTGCAGAAAAATATCCACAAAGATGACGTCTGTAGCAAATAAGCGGTAAATCATTGAGTGGCTATCGTCGGTGACAGCAAATTGTGCAAGTGCAATTTTCTTTTTCATTTTCACTCGCTGCCGACAAACCTACTCTACTATTTTTTTAAAACAAATTCTATTGAACGCTGCCGATGCTGATGACAATCGCACGATAATTTCTAGCAAAACCGCAAAAGCGCGCGGGAGAGCAACTTTTTGAATTGACTTGAGACGACGTTTGTGCCGGTAGCGGTCCAAGTGGGTCCGAGGAGCATTTGGTCGGGGTTCAGCAAAACCGCACTAAGCGGCTTTTCGACTGACTTGTGATATTTTGTTCGTACAAGGACAACGGAAATAGTTTCATATCAATTTTAGCATACATTTGCAGTAGGATAGCCTCAGTTATGGGGTTGAGGGATATTCGATGCGATTTGGGATCAATTAAATCTGCTAAACGAAAGTTTGAGCAGAAAAATCGGTAATTTTTCGTTGGCGCTTGGTGTGATTTGGCTGAACCCCGACCATTTGAAATGGTCACTGGTGGTGATTGAAAAAAATGTTTATGCTGATTGCTGAGAACAGATTATGATAATTTTTGGTTCAAATTCGCGATTTTGTCATGCATACAACATAAAACAATGGTATTACGGTTCTCATTGCACTAAGAGCTTTTACGTAGTTTACGTCGAGCGGTCGTGTCTTGTACACAACCCTTCTACAGTGAACTCTCCCCAACTCGATGTTTTGTAACTCGATATTTTCTCTATTCCCGATTCCCTTACTCGATGAAATTCAAAGTCCCTTCAATTTAGCATACTCCGTTCTCTCCGTGAGTCGATACCTCCTTTACTCGATATTCTCTAAGTTGAAGTAATTTTCCAATGCATTTTTACCTCGCTAACTCGATGTTGTCAGAAATGGTTCACATGCACGATATAAACGGTGTCGGGTCATTTGGCCGAATAGTTCAAAATAAAAATTGTGAGTAGTGAAAAGTGAGTAATGAGAAGTGAAAAGTTGGAGTGAAAAATGGTCGGGGTTCAGCCAAACCGCACCAAGCGGCTTTTCGACTGACTTGTGATATTTTGATCGTGCAAGGACAACGGAAATTGCAGTAGAGTATCCTCAGTTATGGCGGGGATATCCGATACGATTTGCGATCAATTAAATCTGATAAACGAAAGTTTTAGCAGGAAAATAAGTATTTTTTCGTTGGCGCTTGGTGCGATTTGGCTGAACCCCGACCAAATGAGAAGTGGATAGTGAGTAATGAAAAATTAAAAATGAGAATCGGAAATTGAGAAGTATGAAGTAAGAAGTGAGAAATGAAAAGCAAGAAGTGAGAAGTGGGAATTGAGAATTGAGAAGTAAGAAGTGCTATGTGAGACGTAAGTAGCGAGCAGTGAGAAGTGAGAAATGAAAAGTGAAAAATGTCAGATGAGAAATAAGAAATTCGAAGCGAGAATTGAAAAGAGAGAAGAAGAAACTGAGAAGTGAGAAGTAAGTAGTAAGAAATGAGAAGTAAGAAGTGAGAATTGAAAAATGAAAAGTGAGAAGTGTTTAGTGGGGCTTTTTCTTCCTTATTAACTTTTCCTTCTATTTTCTTTCCTTCGCACTTATTTATTCTTCTTTCTACCCTATTCCTTCTACTTTCTTCCGATTTCATTCTTTTTTCTCCTTCTTTCTTTGTTAGAAAGAAGTGAGAAGTGAAAAGTAAGAAGTTAGAAGCAGGAATTGAGAATCGGGAGAGTGTGAAGAGACAAATAAAAAATGAAAAGCTAAAAGTGAGAAGTGAAAACTGAGAAATGAGAACTTCAAAGCGAGGAGTGGGAAATGAAAAGTGGAACTGAGAAGAAAAAAGTGAGAACTGAGGACCGTGGATTGAGAAGTGAGAAGTTGAATGTGACTGGTAAGAACTGAAATGTGAAAATCTTAAATTAGAGAATTAAATCCTTTCGAATTTCCTTCATTCCTCTTTTTGCTGCCATTTTCCTTCATCTTTCTACTTTACTTGCCTATTTTCTTCTTAATTCTCCATTTCTTCTACTTCCTTATTTTTTTTTGCTTCCCCCTTTCTTCTACTTTCTTCCGTTTTCATCCTTTTTCCTCTGTTTTCTACCTTATTCCTTCTTTCTCCTTCCCTTTTCTTTGTTTATTCGTCCCTTTTCTTTCTTCTTCCTTCTTTCTTCTTTTTTGTTACTTCATCCTATTTCCTCCAGCTTTATTTCTTATTCCTTCTGACTTATTCCTCCTTTCTTCTTCCTTTTCCTTTCTGTCTTATATCTCACCATTCACTTCTCACTTCTGAATATCTTGCTTATCACATTCCAATTATCATTTATTACTTCTCAACTCTTGCTTCTGTCTTCCTCACTACTTACTTCCTATATCTAACTTCACAACTATCGATGTTGGGAAGGGTCCGCTTCCTCGACAGTTGCCATATCTGGTAAACAGAAGATTATATCGACGAAACACACGTGCACTTGAACAAACGTCTCGAAAGAATGTGTGAAGTGTGCAAATTGATCCCGGAAAGCAGCGAAAAAGCATCCCTTTTTGTTAAATAAACTGGCAAGTCAATTTCCAAATTATGATAAATTGAAGTTGGCAGGCACCTTTTATCATTCTTGCTCCTTGCCAATTCGTTCGCCCTGAAGGCTTAAATGTGAACCGCAATTCCAATGATTGGTCAGGATGAGAAAAAATAAGATGCATTCCTTCTTAAATGACTTCGCTTGTTACTTCGTCTTCTTTAACGCATTTAAGTGCAATTGCGTTTTTGAGGTTCGTTGTTTTTCGGTGTGGCAAGTCTTTCAATGGTGTTGATATGAATGCGTTCATATGATGATGATGATGATGATAATGATAAAAATAGGCGGGAAGAGGTGTGCTCGGAAACTTAAATTTCAAGTCAGGTAATTTAATTTCGCATCACTTGATTATGGATTCATTTTCGAGTTAGTTTTTTGAAGTTTCAACATGTTCAAACTGGTGTTAAACGGGTCTGCGACGTTAGGCATGAGTACGATAGGCATAAGGACGTTAGGCATAAGTACGTTAGGCATAATTGACATTAGGCATAACGGACGTTTGGCATTTGGCATAATTCTGCCTTCTTTATGTCATGTCTGTTCTTTTGGTCATCTTATGCCTAACGTCCATTATACCTAACGTACTTATGCCTGACGTACACCCAACCAGCGAATGGCAGATTTTAATACAGTTCAGTATAAGAACCTTACAGAAACTGTATAATAATTTGGCATATACAATTTCGGAAGATTTTAAAACAATATAAAAAGCTTACAGAATTATATATGGAAAGATTTTAAACAATAATTGTCAGGTTCGTTTTTTGGGTGTACTTATGCCTTGGCTATACCCGTGTTAAACAAACAAAACACATGTAAATTTACTCTAACTTGGGCCACTCTCATATCAGACAGATAATAGTGAGCAAACATCAAACTCAAACAGAATGTTATTATTTGGCTAAGTAATGACTAAATTGGCAAATCACTGTTTGGTGAAATATTCCCAAATGTTTTGCCTGTTCTCAGTAGTATAGTTGTTGTCTAATAACGATAATAATGATTGATTCTTAAAAGAGTTCTTTTTTAAACTTTTTTTTTGAATTATTGAGTGGAGGATACTCATACTTCAAATCAAGAGATCAATGAAAATGTTCTGCTTTAAAATTAGTCATAACATTTGGGGAAACGAATCGGGTGCAATCGATCACTTCCACTGTATTTACCCTTCTTCAACATACAACTCACCAGACCACCTAGGGAGGAGTTGATTTTTTAACAAGAACTATCGAGCAGGTCCAAGAGCTGATGAAGCAATTGATGTTTACATAACGGACTCGGATCATCTTCAGCACTTGACTGAAAAAAGAAGCACTGCCCAATACCACCCAGTATCCATCCCGTACAAATTCAATATAAACCGCGGCGGAAGAGACGACCATCTAATGATAACTGCAATATTATTGATGGTAGTGTACATTTTTTTTATTGGCGATTGCCTTGCGCAACGTGTTTAAGAACGCGCGCTATTATTTTTCATTATCCGTATCGAGCTTCAGCCTCCATACTATAGGGAGATGGATTACACCGATCGTTCTATTCAATGCGCGCAACAATTATTTAATTTTCAATTTCATCCAGAGAGCCGCATCTGCCAGCACACGAGTCAAGGAACTCTTGATGATCCGACACCTTCATTGGCTGTTGGGCATCTCAAGTGTGCCTTCAGGTGCTTTCCAACCCGACAGAACTTGAGTGGGATTAGGTGCGCACTTGGATACCAGAGTGCCATAGACGTAGCTCCATGATTGTACCATATTTTATTTTTTGCTTGAACTTCTATCCATGTTAATGAATCACCATTGGTCTCATTAAAGATTATGAAACATGCATGGTCAATATAACTAAAATCCAACAGAATTTTGAGTGTAGCTTGATGCATAGCACTCTAGCTACGTCCATGTCTAGGATTCAAATAGAAGCAAATTGGGATCGCAGCTGCTCTTGGCTTCGATCCATATTTTAATAGTAATTTTGAATAAACAGAGCAATCGATCGATTGGAAGAAGAGCTCACTTATTGATTGTTAAACCTTGCCTGAAGAGTGTTTATTTTTTCCATGATTGGAGCGCGCACGAGCCCCAACAAATGGCGAACAAGTGAGGTGCGGCCCGAAATCGCGGGCATCGGGCCAGATCGTTATCGAGCCCGAAGGCGAGCGGTCTACAAATGGAGAGTAATTATCCGATCAATAGATAAGCGCTCTCGTGCGTGTTAATGTGCGAGTTAAGAGCGATTGCCTCCATCGAAAGGCCCGAAAATGCGGCTTCCCCGTAAGTACAAAGCAGCAGAGCAAACAAAGGCTCAACAGCCGCTAATGGGCGGTCATTAATTTTGTGGACATGTGTGACGCGACACAATCACCTACCGGCAAGCTAAGGGGGAGAAGTTCTTTCACTCTACCAGTCGGTCGTCGCCACAAACTTAAAGGCGGAAAATTGAGATAAGTACCGCTCTATTAGCTGCTGACATGTGTTTACACTTTGGGACATGAATGGTTATAAATTGGCATTGATCGTGTCGATTGGAGATATTTGCGTTCTGACAGATGACCGGGTGACTGATAGCGCATGTGTTTAGAACAAAGCAGACCAGGTTGGTTTTGGTGCGGTGATTCATTAACCGGTTTTACTCAGCAGGGTTCAAATCAAAATCTGTTGAAAGTTGTTGAAAATTAAATAAAATTAAATACATATATGGATAAACTGAACAAGAAGCGATAAAAATAGACATAGGATATTCAGTTTTCAGCTGAATAAATAGTCAATTATGCATTATAGAAATACGCAAAACATCAGATCAATAGTAGGTACGTGCATAGTTTCCTAACACGTGTTGCTGATGTTTTTGCTTTTCTCGTACACCAAAGTGTTAAGAAAAGGCTATAGGTATATTATGTTCACTCCAAAAACGTATTTTTGAAAGGAGGTCGTCTATCATACCAATCAACTCAGATCGACGAATTGAGGTGTTGTCTGTCTGTATGTTTGTGCACGAGAAAATTTATTAATTTTTAGACAAGTTGCATTTGACGGAGAATCCTGTCTCATTGTTTCCTATTGAAAATTGGACACATCGGAGTATGAACTCAAAAGTTATGGCCAAAATACTTTTTTCATAAACAAGAAAGGCACCATTATTATCGCTTAGTAGATTGATCCGGGATTTTTTACCCTCTCTTTGTCATAGTTACTCAACTAACTAACTAAAACCCAGATTAATCTACCTAGCGGTGATGGTGCCTTTCTCGTGCATTATATAAAAAAAGTATTTTGGCCATTTCTAATCGGTTGGCCATTTCAAATCGGTTAAGGATAAGTGCCCGAAAAATGAGTGACACTTTTGCTACATTTTGGTACGTGGGTGTGCACAGACACACACACATACACACAAACATCATTTCAATTCGTCGAACTGAGTCGATTAGCATATAACACTATTGGTCTCCGGGCCTTCTATAAAAAGTTTGTTTTTGGAGCGATCATATAGCCTTTACGTACACTTAGTATACGAGAAAGGCAAAAACTATTTTACGTCAAATTATTGTAACGCATATCTAAAACAGTATTTTGTTTGGAAGGCTCAATATTTTTGAGCATAATGGAACCGTATTGAATTTATTGGATTGATTAATTCATAAATCTTGGTTTTGATGATTACAAAGGAGAACTAGAGTAATTTTCAATCATTCTGAGATTATTTTTTTCCAACATGTCATTAACGAAAAAGTGGAGAATAGTGAAAATGATCTTTTAGTTTCCCTTGCTCATTTGTAATGGTAAAAAATCCTTTGAATAGTTGAAATATTCATTTTCTGGGAGATTAAACACCCAAATCATGATTCAAAAGGCAAAGGCAATTCCTTTGCCTTTTGAATCATGATTTGGGTGTGTCTTGCCACAAACTGTAACCCAGGTATTATGATAAGATACCTTGGTTACAGTTTGTGTTGCAGTGATAAAACGACCTTTTTTTCATACCAATAAAATTATTAAACTTCTACCACACAACTCAACGTTTCAGTCAAACAAAGGTTTTTAATCGATTAACGCCATCGCTTCCTCAATACATTATTTTCTCTGGGTTAGTATCGTGTTTTCACTTACTAAGTACGTAATGCTGGTAGGTGGTTTAAGGTTCCCTTGACATACACCATCGGCCGTCGAAGTTTGAGTTCTTGGAGGAACTTTCGGAGAAATTCCTGGAGGAACTTTTGGAGGAATTCCTGGAAGAATTCCCGGAGGAATTCCTGCAGAAAATCCTCGAACTTGTGTAGGAACTCCGCAAGAATTCCTGGAGGAACTTCCGGGGGAATTCCTGTAGGAACTTCCGGAGGACATTCCTAGAAGAACTTCCGGTGGAATTTCTGGAGGAACTTCCGGAGGAATTTCTGGAGGAACTTTCGAAGGACCTCTGGAGGAACTTTCGGAGAAATTCCTGGAGGAACTTCCGTAGGAATTCCTGGAGGAACTTCCGGAGGAATTCCTGGAGGAACTTCCGGAGGAATTCCTGGAGGAACTTCCGGAGGAATTCCTGGAGAAACTTCCGGAGGAATTCCTGGAGGAACTTCCTGAGGAATTCCTGGAGGAACTTCCGTAGGAATTCCTGGAGGAACTTCCGGAGGAATTCCTGGAGGAACTTCCGGAGGAATTCCTGGAGGAACTTCTGGAGGAATTCCTGGAGGAACTTCCGGAGGAATTCCTGGAGGAACTTCCGGAGGAATTCCTGGAGGAACTTCCGGAGGAATTCCTGGAGGAACTTCCGGAGGAATTCCTGGAGGAACTTCCGGAGGAATTCCTGGAGGAACTTCCGGAGGAATTCCTGGAGGAACTTCCGGAGGAATTCCTGGAGGAACTTCCGGAGGAATTCCTGGAGGAACTTCCGGAGGAATTCCTGGAGGAACTTCCGGAGGAATTCCTGGAGGAACTTCCGGAGGAATTCCTGGAGGAACTTCCGGAGGAACTTCCGGAGGAATTCCTGGAGGAACTTCCGGAGGAATTCCTGGAGGAACTTCCGGAGGAATTCCTGGAGGAACTTTCGGAGGAATTCCTGGGGGAACTTCCGGAGGAATTCCTGGAGGAACTTCCGGAGGAATTCCTGGAGAAACTTCCGGAGGAATTCCTGGAGGAACTTCCGGAGGAATTCCTGGAGGAACTTCCGTAGGAATTCCTGGAGGAACTTCCGTAGGAATTCCTGGAGGAACTTCCGGAGGAATTCCTGGAGGAACTTACGGAGGAATTCCTGGAGGAACTTCCGGAGGAATTCCTGGAGGAACTTCCGGAGGAATTCCTGGAGGAACTTCTGGAGGAATTCCTGGAGGAACTTCCGGAGGAATTCCTGGAGGAACTTCCGGAGGAATTCCTGGAGGAACTTCGGAGGTATTCCTGGAGGAACTTCCGGAGGAATTCCTGGAGGAACTTCCGGAGGAATTCCTGGAGGAACTTCCGGAGGAATTCCTGGAGGAACTTCCGGAGGAATTCCTGGAGGAACTTCCGGAGGAATTCCTGGAGGAACTTCCGGAGGAATTCCTGGAGGAACTTCCGGAGGAATTCCTGGAGGAACTTCCGGAGGAATTCCTGGAGGAACTTCCGGAGGAATTCCTGGAGGAACTTCCGGAGGAATTCCTGGAGGAACTTCCGGAGGAACTTCCGGAGGAATTCCTGGAGGAACTTCCGCAGGAAAAAAAATCGTGTGATCCTCCGGGGAATCTGGAGGATCTCAAAAAATAAAAACTTCCAAATTTTATCGTTAAGCACCAACATTTTTCTGATGCATTTGTTTTTGTATTATGAGTATGCACTTAATGTTGTGGCTTATACATGCTGTGGCCTTCCGAAAATTCCGGAATATTCGAGAAATAAAAAAAATGAATTTCATTGCATAGCACCATTTGACATTCTAACAACTAAATTTATTTCAATTGATTTATTCAAACTAAGGCCTCTGCCGTACATAAAATTCGGTCAGTATTCGCACGTCGCCAACTATGTAGTCCACGGAGGGACCTCACATCGAACCACCTTCCCGAGTAGACGAAAATAGCTCAATAATATCAAATGTTGATAAGATAGCAAAATGAGATATGGACATGATTGATATTGATTATAAAAGATCAGACGACAATATAAATATTTTGCACTAAAATATAATGAGGAGATTAAGTTATGCTGTTTGTAATAAGTGATCAATATCATGTGCCATTATTTTGTTCTTATCCATAGCATATCTTGATATCTTAATGATATTTCGGTGCAATTTTTTGATATTGTTGCTTGTTCTTTTATCTCTTATATTAATCAAGTCCATATCATGTTTTGTTATTCTGTTCATAGCTTCTGCCCGGGTTGCTATCTGTGAACCTCGCCTTCTTGTCCCCTGCGGATTCCTATCAGGAACCATTTCCACCAGGTTATCGTCCGACACGTAATCAATGGATGTTCCCTAAACACAAGGATTTTTGTTTGTTACTGTGCGTACACCAGTTTCAGTGTTTAAATCTATACATGGACCACCGTTGGCGAAATAACCATTTTTTCATATAAATATTGAGGTTATTCACAAATTACGCAACGCTGGAAGGAAAGGCAACCGGTCAGGCCGTGCGTTACGATTCATACAAACCAATTAAACCTTTCATACGAAAAGCGTTACTAGGGGGAGGATGGAGGTTCAAAATCGTCAAATTTGGCGTTACATAATTTGTGGACGAACCCATTCCGGATATTCCAGAGGGCCATTTGGTGGCATGAGTCACAATGTCAATGCTGTACTCAGAATGTACATACGAATGATTAAAAAAATATCGGTGCTTTGAATTAAAATTCATAATATCGGTGCTTTGAATCAAAATTCAAAATTCGTAACGCTGAATTTGATAATTTTGATACCCCTTTCTCCCTCTCACAACCTTTTTTTACGGAAGGTTTTGTTTTTTTATACTGACCGTATCGCTTGGTCTGACTTCCTCCCTCCCCCTAAAGCGTTACGTAATTTGTGAACAGTCCCTTAGGAAAGCGAGAAAGGCACTTTCATTACTAGGTTTCTTGCACATATTGGATACGTTACGGATACACACTGATTATACATATTTTTATTTTTTGTAAGATGGGTAAAAATGTTACTCCGGATAATCGAGCCTCCGGCTAATCGAGTAAAATTGGTTTAAGGAAGACTTTGCACTTTAAGTATGCAACACATCCAAATGCTTGAACTTTTTTCCTAAATGCGCTCTCAAGATTTTGCACAAGATGTGAATCAATATTTTCTGCTTTCATACTTTTCCGCTCGTTGTCTCAGCCGATTATTTGATTTAACTAGCAGGACTAAAAATAAAATTTCCACTAAATAATTCAAAATTCTCATAAAAAAATTTAAAAAATTCACAAAATAACAAGAAATTAGCACTTTTAAACACAAAAATTGGGGCCCCTTCTTTGCCTGGCAGTAAGACGCGCGCCTACAAAGTAAGACCATGCTGATGGTGGCTGAAAAAGAAACTAATTTTCCTCCTTTTGCACGAAATGTTCCTTTTTTGTTGCGGTGCGACCCAGTTGTCCTCGTTTTTAAAATTCCTTATGCTCACCATAATCTTTCCATGGAAAAATAGTGTGAAAAGATCTCCGCCAAGACTTATGCGTCAAGGCACAGTTATCCATAATTATGATTTGAGGTGAGTATTTTCTATAACCGTCCACGTGCATCGATTTCGAAACTAGTCCGCGACTGATGGTGTATCAGTCGTCTACAGTGTGGCGCGTCCGTACGCAATCCATCGAAGTCCGCTCGATTGTTGTTTGAAAATCCGACGCATGAGCGACATGTTGAACAATATCATAATTTGGGGGTTTCCCTCTCGAGCGCAAATCGTGATATGTTATGATCCAAATATTGACTGAATAGCCGCGGTACCGTCGTCGAGAGGAGGACGAGATACGGATGACGGTGTGATGGTGGAAAACAAATATTTATCTCGCGTCAATATTGACTTTCCTTCTGAAAATAGTAGGACTATGCAACCATCTGACAGCTAGCGGGCGGTCGCCATCGTGCTTTTTTGGATCATCTTTCTAATTTGTACTGGAAGGAGCAGCACTGAGTGGTATTTAGCTTTATCCAAACGAACGGAACGGGCTCAAGTGCTCATACGTGAGCATGATCTTTGGACGTTGAGTTGCTTTCTGGTTCAAGTGCACGATTTTTTTCGGCGAAGGCATGTCAGGTATTCCTTTCGAGCTGGCCGAACAATTCGCGCACAAGGTGCATGACCCTCTCGAGAAAGTGAATGTTTTGATTGGGTGTCTACACCGAGATGATGAGAAGGGGCGACCGAAAGTGAATCCAGACAATAGACCAATGGAACCACTCCAGGTTCGAACGGTTTGTGGAAAGTTATGAAAATATGAGGTTCCGAAGGTGTTCGAATTTTGACAACTGACGAGAGGTGTGACTGTAATCTGAAAGGAAAACAACACGTTTTGATTGCGTGTTTGATTCATACACTCTGCATATGACTAACTTCGAGTGCACTTGAAAGCCATTATGTAAAATATTACCGCAATCCATTTCTTAATCCATAACCGCGTGTTGCTGCCCTCACATGCTTTAATCCAATTGCGCAAATTCCACCACCTCAAGTACAACAGGTTGTTTTGACTCTAGCTAGAACCCTACTGCGTGCTCGCTGCTCAATGCCAGGCTCTCCGGTCGTGACTCACTCATGTTGGAATTTCTTCCACAGTCTAGCAAACTTGCAATCAACAGTATAGGCAGGGGAATTGCTAGCAAAATATGCATAACGCTCTGTTCCAAGCAGTTCTTTTTTTTTCGTTTTCACCAAGGATGTAACAATGTCTTTCTCATATTCTGAAATTAAAATATTATAATTTCAAATGTAAACAATGCGATAGAATTTAAATACTTGAAAATATTTTATTTATTAAATTCTACTCCAATTAATTTCCTACATAACTGTAAAAGTCGACTGTGTGTTCTTACCCAGTCAGTTGCGCAACAATGCGCACAAATCGAAACAATTAGATCACTGCTTGATCCCAGCGTGGACGTGCAGGTTATAGACCGTCAAAGTCACATTAGAGTCTAACGTTTCGTCGAGCCCGGCTGAGTGACAGGTCAATTGAAAGCCCCGTGCGATGGAGGGCACATGGTAAGAAATCGGAATAATTACGGGGACAATTATTCAAAAAGGCCCATTTCTACCATCACGCAGCTCGTTTCAGACGGACGAGATTTTTTTGTATTCATTTGACAAACGTGTTGTGAATTAATTCTTCGGCCACGGAAAGAAAGTAACAGGAAGACGAGCGATGATCTAATTGGGAGGACATAACCGACGGGGGGATATTCAAAGTGTTGAAAAGGTTTTTCAACCATTACCGGCTTCACCCTGCTTTATAATTTGCGTAACGTGCTTCGATTGTGAGTTCATATCTTGAAATTATCTACAATTAAGTTATTCCACGCATGTTTGCCCCGGAGGATGTAGGTTGTGCGAAGCTAACGCTTCGCCGTGATCCCACCATCAGCGGGCCTTTTTATTGATATCAAAACTGCAAAGTACATCGCTTCTGTAGGGTAGAGATGATGGCTGATGCCGCCTGTGGCCCACTTTCGCTCTTTTACCACGAAACCGAACTTTTGACCTGTCCGACGTTACCATATAAAGAGGGGTGTTGCCGGAACTGAAAGTATGGGGTTTAGATTTGCGGAGGAAGGCTGCTGAATGGAGAGCCAAATAATGCCTGTCAAGATGAACATGATCGAAGATCGATACCGGATTATTCGTTGGCTACCGGGTGGGAAGTAAATCATTTATTTTGTCTGTATTTGATTAACTAGTATGGTTGGGTCTTTACTGAGCCAAGCGATAAAAAGCGCAGCTGCAAAGTAGACTCGGCGTAAGGTGGCTGGGTATGAGAAAATATGCGGAGTGAAATTTCTCTATTTCTCAGGGGGCATCGGCATTTATGATATCAACATTTAATCAACAGTTAATAACAGCGGTAGTGCCAAATAAAGCAATTTGTAATGCGTGGCAGTTAAAAAGAATAGTTCCTTTCACCATAAGTAAAATGCATTTTTTTTTAAATCTTACAATGCACAGTGTCTCCTAACCCAGGAATTCGTGATCAAAAATGTTTTGGTCTTAAAAAGTTGATTTTAAACTAAAGTGACCAGATTTTTTTTGGATCAATCCGGGACACCTTATTCATAATATATGTATCGTTTAGACTCAAATCCCGAACGTGACTCATATTCCGAACACTGGTTTTTAATGGCCATTTTAACTTTATTCGTGTATTTTTTTTCCACAGGATATTGAATTCGTTAGTAATCTTGATTCTCCGTACGTAAAACTGATGGAAATTTTAGTTTTGGAGCGCTTTAACTTCAGGGTTCAGAATATGAGTCATGTTCGGGATTTGAGGCAAAACGGTATGAAAGAGTATCAAACCGGTTTCCAAGTGTTATCTTCCTATCAAACTACAAAACCCGGTATGATGCTAACTTCTCCGTTTCAGAGAAACAAATTTCCTAAAACTATTGTATATCCCGAATATTTTTGAAATAAGAAATATTTTATATTCTAGATCTCAAGGCCGTGCGTTAGTATTGCGGTTCTTCTGAACGTATTGTGTGATACGTGGCGGAATCTCTCCGATAAGTACAACAATCTTCACTGATCTAATAGGTATTGTTAGTTGTCTATTGTCATGTGTAAATATTCAGTCTGACCCACCACTGATTGAAGACGGTGAAATTTTCTTTAAAAGAATTTTCTGGCATCCCATTTTTTAAAGATTTCTGAGCTCACTTAGTTCCTTCATTATCATGAACTAAACTTAAACTTTTCAGGACTTCATCAGATATTTCTGATTTCGCAATATAAAATATAATTCCTCAATATTCCCATATTTTCTGAAAACCCCAGGTTATTCGAATGCTTCAGATTTCTAAAATTTTTGCGTTATCCAAAGTTTGACAAATCAACTGAGCTTTGATCGAACCTTCATAACGCCTGGATTTTCAATACTAACGGAAATTGTATAGATTATCATAATTTTTATCGTACTCGAACTGGGTTGGGCAGGTATTCCTTCCGGATGAAGAACGCCGATATAATGGCCAGAGTCTTCGGTTGAAAGACCGTCAGGACACGACCGGCAGCTAGACATGAAATAGAGCTAAAAAAGAGCTAAATAATTTTCTTCAGAAAATAGGGTTAATGAACTCAAGTCTCAATGAAGGCTGTTTACTGGCCTCTTGGTAGATTAAAAGGCGAGTTGCTTTTCCAACTTCAATTATATTTTTCTTTTAAAATATGGATGTATAACAGTCGGAAACTAAACGAATAAAAGTTCTTGGAGTTTAGGTAAGAAACCCAGAAATCGCCCACCAATTTTAAAATACTCATTTCTCGAAAATTAGTTGTTGGAAACAGTTTTAGTTCAAGTTTTATTATACTTGTTTGATAATTGTACGGAAAAATTAGAACTTGAACTGTTTCCAACAACTAGTTTTCGAGGTATGAAGATTTTAAAATTGGTGGGCGAAAACTGGGATGAGGGCGATTTCTGGGTGTCTTTACTTCTTATAAAACTGGCGATTTTGTCGATGGAAGCTGCCTGGACTGTCGATTCCTTGCGTGTATGCAAGAACAACAAGAACAGACGTTGTGTGTGGGAAAGGATTGGCGCAAGTTTTGATTTGGGAGCCGATACTCTCGCGGCTGCTCGAGGTTAGGGGACTGGGGAGAAGGCTTTCAAAAAAAAGAAGAAAGCATTGGAGCAAACACCTTTATTCTCATAGTTCAGTAAATCCTCTAGACTGACCAAATCCCCCTTTTTCTTCTGAATATTCGGCCAATTTTCTAGATCTTATAGATTCTCCGGAATTGACAGACAGACAGGTTTTATAGATTCTCCGGAATTGACAGATTCATCAAGGAATGCGGGACGCCTGAAAATGTGGGACGAATAGGCAGAATCCGGGACGTCTGGTCACATTATTTTAAATGCTAACTGACTTTGGGGAAGTGTATCAGTATGTTAAGCTGCAAACACTTAAATCATTTCACAGATTTCGATGAATTTTGCTTCAATTCACTAGAGAGTTCTGCTGTTTTGTCCAGATTTCGGTGATGCGGAATATGAAGGTCTGTTCATTCAGGAAAAGGGTCGTTTGGCCTAAACTTTTACGGCCGAAAGCCATTGTGATAAATGTCACATGGGCGAATGAAACGCTTGTCAAAAGTCATCCATCTAAAATCCATTTGGCCGAATTGGACGATGTGGCCGAAACGGTTCTTTGAAGAAAATTTATTGAAGAAAATAACAATTTAAAAACTATGATTAGGGCTACTGCTCCTGAACTTCATCCCATAGCTCCGATATTCATCCAACGAAAAACAAATCAACGAAATAATATTTGATTTGTTCCTCATTTTTGTGATTTTTTTTTCTGCAGCAGCACGCATATTATCATAAAGAAGCAACGAAATCAGTGCCGTATTTCTTTGTTTCGCGATGAGATAAATATATGCTCAGTGAAAAAACGGAGCTGTTCCCTTACATACTGTTGCCTGCATCTTGAACTATTTCAACAGATATTCAAATGATTGCCAAATTCTTGTACAAAAACGTTCCGACTATTCCATCGCATATCTCGAAGTCGTTTCTCAAAAACAAAAATACTAGGATCTGCACTTGCTAAATTGTATGAAATTAGTCGATGTCAACCACAATACAGCTTTCTTTTGTTGTGACCTCAACCATATTTTTCGTGTAACAATATCTTCCAAATCATTTACATGAAAACGCATTCGCGGTTGGTAGGTCGAAAACCTGTTTGGCCGAAAGTGACGTATTGGACATTCGGCCGAAATAATTGTGCAATTCAACATCGCGCATATTAATCACCCATCATGTTTGCACTACTCACGAGGAAGATGGGATCGACTGACTGCGAATGTGTATACTAACGATGACTGACAGGATCTGTCCTGTCCAATGCCACCCACCTCCCCTCTTCTAAAAAAATACTGTCACCCTTTACTCTGCATGAAAAAAATCACACCTACGACATATTATGTATCATTCGGTTACTCTCTCATCACGATACAAAAGCATCTTGCAGCAAACAATCATTCCCTTTACACCATTGTATTGCTAGCATCTCATTTCATAATCGAAGAACACACTTAAATAGTGGCACACCTAAATATGGGAAACCACTCTCAAGGAACTCCCGTGCGGATTCACAACACCAAACTACTTGTAGGCCATCGACTATCGCTGAGCAAGAGGTTCTTGGATGAACTGTGATCACCCGATTCACAATAACACCGTTCTTCTTGTGGACGTCCCACCAACGCAGAGGAAGAAATACTTGAATACGGGCGTCCCACCTACGCAGAATCGTGATCATTCCGATCCACAATAAAACCGTTCTTCTTGCGGACGTCCCACCAACGCAGAGGAAGAAACACTTGAATGTGAACATTTACCACGCAGAACTGTGATTCATCCACAGCTACACCAATCAAACTCTCCTTATTGAACTCCATCGCTCCCCGACACAGCAAATGCGAAAACGATTTTTCTTTTTCATGGTTTTATCTTTCATTCTTTTTCTTATCACCGTTGACCGACTTTTCATAGCGCTATAAGTGTAATTTATGTTTCACAATGGTTTTCATATCGGAATAAAACACATTCATAACTATATAATATCAGGAATCACGGCTATGTTGGAATACTCTTCAAAGGGGAAAAGTCTTCGATAATCAAAGGTAATTCAAAATATGTTATTCAAGATGCTAGATGCATCTGATAGTAGATGGATATCTGATGGTAGCGTTCGGCTAAATGCAGATGACGTTACATTTTCTCTTCGCAAGTTCCATCCAAAATTGCTGATACTAGCCATCAACGAAGTAGAAAATTTTTGTCACACATTCCAATTCATTGCACTTAGATTCAAAGAACAGTACGAATACGTGTTTCTGATAATTCAAATTATTGTATAAAAACTCTTGAATATTATAACATTTAGTTTTCAAAACTAACCTGTTTTGAAAATAAAACTTAGAAGTTGTTAATTAATTACAATTGGGAACAACACGTTCTTATTGGTGTATTTAAGTCTTTCGCCAATAACACACTTGGTTAATCCATTAACAATCGAATCTAACCGGGGAGATCAGATCTAAGAAACTGCTTCTTTTAACAAATTGAAAGAGACTTTGGTAAACAAGCATATCTGTTTGCGTTTCAACAAAAACGATGCAAACCTACTTCATTCAATCATTTTGTGCATCATTACCCATCAGGCGACCAAAACAAACTAAGATAGTGAGATCGTCCCGCATAAATAACTCTGTTTGACGTAGTAATAAAGAGTGTTAACAAAAAAAACTAAAACAGAATTGTTACAAAGCTTCAAAACTTCAATATGCTTCCAAGGCGAAACATACGGACAACACCAAGTGGATAACAAGCTACGCCATCCATGTCACATCCTAACAAACCATTTAGGCTGAATTAGCTAATTTTTTTCAAGCCGAAGACTATTTTTGGTCTATCGGCTTCCAATGTTTTTTTGGGGTCTTATCTGTGTCACCAACATGGGAATGCAACGTATACAATTCTGATGGTGAAAATGATGCAAAACGTGCAAATGGATAAAGAGTGCCATCTGTAAGTTGCATTCTGATTAATTAGGCAAATGAGATGAATTGTTTTTTTCTAGTTTAAAGCATGATATTAGGCGCAAAATTGTATTAATTTTGTAATTCGGTTATTGTTTTTATGATTATATCTTGTTGCATTATTCACTGGTGAGGGCGTTTTGCATCATTCTCTCCTGTAACAAAAGTGAACCAAACGCAAAGAATCAGTATCAGAATCAGTATTGAGGTAATTTGTTACTGGGGATAAATAAGGGCGTGCAAACAAAACTATCAAAACCATCGGTGTTGGGTCCGTGGATAATACTCTAAAAGCAGAATCCCTCTCATTCACAAAGATACATCAATCGTCACTCTCACTCCTCTGCTTTAACTTTTTCGGCTACGGCTACGTGAGATTGTTTTCTTTCACTCACTTCTATAAACATGATGGGTGACTTCATGCGAAATATTTTTATACACTCCTGGCAGGATCGCCAAATGTGCAATTCAACATCGCGCATATTAATCACCCATCATGTTTGCACTACTTGCACTCGCGAGGAAGATGGGATCGACTGACTGCGAATGTGTATACTAACGATGACTGACAGGATCTGTCATTTGACACATGCATGCTAGGCCTGTCCGATGCCTCACAATAATAATTCGGTCGAAAAAGTCATATGGTCAACTGAGTCATTTGGCAAAAAGGCGGTAAAAAAGAAGTAACAAAGGAGGAGTGATAGGGGAGGTCTCGTAGCGAAGTTGGCTACACGTTCGCTATATAAGTGGATGGTCATGGGTTCGATTCCCACACAGTTAAAAATATGTTGCGATTTTAAATGTATTTTTATGCACATATTTGGAGCATACAAATAAACGCAATATTCAATCGATCTTACTGTTATTTTAAATCGAAATAAATTTGAGGTGTGCTTCAATAAAATTTTATTGAACATAAAATGTTAATACGTTTATTGGGATGAGCTGCACTTTTACACGTCGTTGAATTTTCAAAACTATTTGCTGTGCAGCCCCTCCACCAAAACCCTCGTCAGTAGCCGAATGCGCAACCCATGCTGTAGCGTATTGGGGAACGCGCCTTAATATCAGGACTGCCTGATGACGACTGACAAATTGTTCTTCTCGGAGGCATTCCTCCAACGTACCCGGATAAAAGGCAACCGAACAATGCAACGATCATTGTATTCAAGTCATGGACAAATGGACAAAATGGACTTACGATGAGAAAGAAATAAAGAAAGAAAGAATAAAATTGGAATGAGAAGGAAGACGCCTCACTTCTCATTTTTAATTTTTTTCTTTTCACTTCTCAATGCTCACAGTTGAGTGATAAGTGAGACGTCCCATTTGTCGATCTCACTTCTCACAATTTACAATGGAAAGTGAAAGTGAAAAAATATGAGTAACTAGTGAGAAGTGAGACGTCTCACTTCTCACTTCTCACTAATCATTTTTCACTTCCACTTTTAACAGTGCAAAGTGTGAAATAAGAAATAAGGAATTCACTTCACTTCTCACTCGCCATTTCTGACTTCACACTTCCACTTTTCACAGTGATACGTCTCACTTCTCACTTCTTACCCCTCATTTCTTTCTTCTCACTTCGCACTGTGAAAAGAGGCAGTGAGAAGTATTATTACTCACTCCTAACTGTGAGAATCACTTCTCACTTCACACTCATCGATCTTTTTTCCCATAGAGACTTATTTGCAATTTGAACTTTACTTGCTTTGTGAACAAACGTTGGAATACAAATTCCTGCTAAAGCAGGCATTTCCTAGGAAATCCACAGCATGCATGCGTGGAAAGAAGCTTTTCTCTATCAGATAAGGGAAATAGTTTTGAAGAAAAATAATCGTATTCTACAGAATCTATAGAACAATGTTCTTATTTATCACTTCTACTTTGCACAGTGAGATGTAAGGAGTAAAAAATAAGGGGTAAAACGGATATTTCAACTAAATGACTATTTGGCCAGATCACCTGTCCGACCAAGCGATATTTTCGGCCATAATACCAATTTGATCAAACCGAACGGCCATTTCGGTGTACAGAATTAAAAGAACCCATGAATGTAAAACTACAACATTGCAAATGACAACAACATTTTACTCTATTGTAAATGTTGGATCAAATTAAATTAGCAACAAGGGTTTGTCCTAAACTACACCAAAATAGGACAATGATCACCTGCCGCTCATTTAGAAAAGTAGTCAGTCGGTATTCGAAGATGTGTTTGGTTAAAATAGTATCAGTTTTCAATGTTTAGAAATAAACATAGCCATCAGTTGACATAATTTGTGTTTTACTTCTGAAATACATATACAAATTATCGCACTTCGAAAAGTTCACAACAATAACCTCACCAAAATTGTTGCAAATAAAATGGAACGTAACATTTGTCATTATCCTCTGCCGATGAGTACAATGTTTTATCGCTATACTCTTCTGTTGTTTTTTTTTTTGCATTTTTCAGCGACAGTTACACTCCTCGTTCTAGAAAAAATCAAAACACTGTTATTTAATGCTGTCCAACTTTTCGATCCGTTTGAGGCCTTCCTCAGGGACTCAATTCTTACAGGTTATCATCAACTGTGGTTCTGCTGAACCATTGAGTGTCACGATGTCAGGATTTTTCCCCCTTTTCTTCGAATGAGCTACAACACTTGTTGCGAGTTGAATTTGACCCAGCATTTACAAGAGAGGGCAATGTTGTTATCATTGGAAATGTTGTAGTTTTACATTCACTGGTCAAGACTGAAAAGGCATTTTCGAAATATTAAACTACAGTCGAAAAATAATAGGATATAACCTTCTCGGCCAAAGGGCTTTCGACCGGACGACTTTGACTAAACGGCTTTTCCCCGTCTCATCCACATAGACGACCAAAATCGGACCATCATCTTGGTCACTGATTTCGCTAAGTCGATGCCCACCTCCTATCTCCTTCGAATGAACCACAGCCTTGCTGGTGAAGGTGTACGTTACCCAAGTAACAACCCTGTGACCGTTGGGTTTTATATAAATTTTAATAAGTTTTTATTGTGGGAATAATTAGAGCCTATTGTTTTATGGTGGTCATAAACAATGCTAACGAACAAAGGTTTTATATCACTCTTGAGATATCCATAAAACTCTTATAAACCACGTTTTAAAACTAAACTTTTTGTTAACTTTGATAAAGTTTTAAAAACAGTTTTATTATTGGTTTCAAATGCGTCATAAAACCAGTTTGGGTCACTGCTTTAAAACTACTCAACGTGACTGGATCTATTCGCCATGTTGAATTTGGAATGCAGTGTTGCTGTATAACTTATACGTGAATCACGCAAAAAGACGCATAATGAGGTTATTTTCTGATAAACTTAAGATGCTTCTCATTTCCCAAATTTAAAAAAATAGCTCAAAAGCGGCAGGTAAAAAATCCCCTGGTCATAAGAATCTCCGGTGTTATCCAATAACACCAAAAAGGTTATCAAAAACAATTTGATTTCTGTCAATAGTAATTATGTTCTATGAGCAGGGTCATTTGAAAATTATTGAACTGTAACTCTAATGTGAGTTTTGATTTTGATTTTGGAAATGAGACACATAAATATGAAATGCTGTTAAATATATACACTTAATTGGATTGCGGCTTTTCATGAAAAGCCGATGCGATGAAGAATCATTTTATTTCACAATGATATCGAGTTTCCGGTTTCTGAAAAAAGTGAAGCAGGAAATAATTTTTACATTTTTCTTCATGCACATGTCCTCCTGGTTAAAGAATTTGCCCTTGTATACACATATTTGATTCCTACGAATTACACCAAAAATACGAATATGTAATATTCCATATATTCGTAGCTTCAATAATTTCAAGGAAATTACTAACATTCGTAGATTTATTATACGGATCCGCAAATCCGTCGAGAGCTTTTATTTCCACAGATTTGGCATCTTTGCCCGTAGGATGGAAAAGAGCTTCCCGCCTCTGCCACTAGGCTGCATGTTATCGAACCGAAGGCCATCTGTTGTAGGGAAGTGTAATCACGACAAAGTTTTATAACAAGTTTAAAACGGTCATGCAGTAACCAAGGAGAATTATTAAGGTTATCACAAAAGCCATTGAGCTATTAATCGCCAGATTTTTGTTTTCATAAAAGGAATGTCGCCATGTTGAAACAATGATCAACGTCATAGCCAAAAAAAAATACATCAATTATGATTAAATAGACTATTCGTGAGTGGAATTAAATTATTCCTGACGTTTTTTGATGGAACCGCGGTTAATAAAGTAATTGAAAATTGAAATTGAAATATTTTTAGTAGTTTGGAAAATTATTTAATTTCCTATTTTCATGTGATTATTTGATAATTTCGAGGCGCGTTGATTTTAAGCTTCTACACACTCAATATTCACGATAAATTTGGTTGCGCATGTAATTCTGTTGTATGAACTACTTAAATAATGCTTCATTTTCAACATCAACCATAAGTAGAATTAGAAGCATTATTTTCCACACATCAGCTCTACATAGGGGACATTGTTATCTAGTGAAAATAAAAACGAAGGCAATGGAATGACAATAAATAAATCCATAATATGAAAATTAAACAGTTTTATTGATACTTTTATGATGGTCACGACAACCTCTTATAGAGTATCAACAAATTCAATACAATGTTTTATTGCAGGTTTATTACTACACTTAATACGGTTTTAATAACTTCTTCTAGATTGGTCCATTAGGCCGGAAGGCTATCTTAATGATGTTATGAAGAGGTTTTGGTGGAGTTATTAGTTTTATTAGCAACTGGTCATGAAAACCTCTTATAGAGCATGATAAATCTTAAAATGTTACTTGGGTATATAGATCGGCGGTGCATGGCCATCCTCAACATCAGAGTCTCAAGTTGGTGATACTAACGGAGCCGGCAAACTGTTTGATGTCATCAGAACCAGGAGCGTCAAAACACCAGAGAAATTTAACGAAATTTTGCGATTTTTCTTGTAGAAAGTCCAATGTGTGTACGACTCCCGAAGACATACAAACATACATACGTACATGTCAATTATCTATATTTTCTAATGTTTCTGATGTTAGTCTTTGGTCGTTATTCGCCCCCTCCCCCTTCTTGTTGTATTCCCTCATAAATGTTCACCATTTACAATTTAAAAACTAAATCACTTGTGAAAAAGTGATGTTTAGATGTGCTCATTATCCTCTAACTGGCGTATGTGCCTTCAAAATAGCAAGATGAAGGCTAGGACAGCCATTGTTGCACCCATTTTGAACCCTATTGTAGTTGGCTTGGATCCCTCTCGTAAATCTTGTTGTTTTCTCCCAAGAAAATGAATTTTCTGAATCTAAATGTCATCACAATTGTACGGCTGTACTTATTGTTTTCTAAATATTTTCATGTTGATTATGTCCTAAATAATGTAAATTTAAATTGCAAGATTTCCAATAGTGTTCCATGGAAAAAACTGGTTTATATCTTTATTAAGACAAAAGAAATCTTACGATGAACATCGTCCATGAAAAATTTACCGAATTCCATTTTCCCAAAGCCTGTCAGTAGTAAATCACTATGTCTAATTCATTACAGTGGTCTGATGGTTGCATATCGCACCAACCGGTAATGCAGGGAAACTCCCGCATCCAGTCCATTGACACCTCCGAAACTGAATTGCAAGCAATCCATCCGATGTACCTATTCCGCCGGTTTAGAGCTGTTTGAATAACGACAACCATCGAACATACCGCCACTAGCTAAGCCACAGCATAGCAGTACCAATCACAATCGGTAGGGCCCAGCAGCGAGCAGAATCGATTCTACTACCGAAGAAGTCACGATTTCCATGTACACATCTTCCATCCGACCAGACCGCCCGCCCGGATGAACTCTGAGGTGGTATATTTCCACCGTCAGGTTTCCCCTTTTCTGAGGGGGGCGATTGTCGTTTGGCGCGGAGGGTTGATGACTGTTGCCACCTATGCTGCTGAAAAGTGCTGCCGCCGCTTCTGATTTACAGAAGTGAAAAGTAACTATATGTCGAAGATTTATTTTCACTCCTAACGGTGTTTTCCTGCAGCCGCATCACCGCTCCGCACCGAAACGCACCGACTGGTATTTGAGCTGTACAGTTGAACAAAATTATTAGTTTTTGACGTGAATATTTCCACCGTCTTAGTATCTAGTAATTAAGATTCCATACCTGTATCATGAATACAAATTTCAAATGATTATGGTTGTAATTTTGCCAAACAATTTTGGCCTACAAAACTAAGAATGTCTCCCACGTAGCTTATGCTAGGTGATCTCGCGAATGAGCAGTATGAATTATGCAATTTAAGAAGTCGTATTCCGCGAATCAATTGTCTCGCACAATGTGGAGTGCTTTCATCACACCTGGCATCACAGCTGCAAAGAGGGGGGAAACTTGGCGGAGTAGAATTGTTGATGATAGTCGTTAATTTCCACCGAGCTTCTGTGAGTTGAGCGATTTCATTGTGCGACAGAACCAATGTGGATTGTTTATCGCAATCATACCTTTAGAAGCATGTTTTTTTGTTAGTTTAATCCTCTCACCCTGTGCCATAGATTGATACTTTGTTGCGACAATTGATGATTGTTTTGCTGTGATTTTGCGACTCCGATGAGAGAACCCATACTGCTTATATAGAGCCAATTGCGCGGGTTGTCCACATCAATGCTACGCTGCTTTTTGTGATGAATATCTAAGCTTCAAGAAGCGTTGTGTAACACCCACCATCGGTTTGAAGCAATTGTTTGACTTGGTTTAGGTTGTGCGCCAAATTAGAGCTACATCGCCAGCAAGAGCAAGATACGCGGTTGTATCCTATGATTAGATCAAATGAAGTTGGATCACTGCAGCTTCATTTTGACCGATCTGTCCACAAACAATAATTTAGGGCCACGCGTGCCACAGAAATCGCGGTTTCATAAGCAGACGAGCCACAATTTGAGGTACGCTGCCACCTTGAGACATTGTTGTTGTACGGTCAATTGTAACAGTCGGTGGTTGGGCGTCATCGTAAACATGAAAAGGTACACAGGTCAGTTGGTATTCAGCGAGCATCGGCTGTAAGAGGACAGTCGTTTTTTCGTGATTTGAACAAACAAACATTGTCCTAGTAGAAGTGAGTTCCTAATGGCTGATGAATAGGTACCTGGTTTACTGCAAAAAACTCCAATTGTCGAGGAGGGGAGGTTTATGGAGTAAACGCGATCAGAGAATCATTCATTATCAGTTTCATAGCTACCCTTGCTAAAAAACGAATTAGAACATGGTATTATTGATTATATCCAATAAATCGATATCGCAGCAGCCACTACAGAAGTTTGTTTTTAATTTTGCTTACTATAATTATGGCGATCATATGAATTTTTTCACTTGTTACTACGATGCACCATACAGACATATGATGCAATGTACCAAATTTGGAAGTCGTTTGTTGTAAGCATCAAATATTATCGAAAACCAATGCTTTTTTGTTCGAATAACTTGTTTGAAGAAAAGCTAACGGGTATAATTATGACAAATGTTCAGCTTCTGATTTTTAAGAATTTAAGGCTAAATTGCACATTGGCAATTATATTACTCAAATGTCCAGGGAAAAAAGAGGAATAATAATAAATTAGCAATAATTTATCATAAATTCAAGAATTTTGTAGAATTACAGCTTTTGGGAGAAACAGTGTTTGTATACACTTAAAAGCCCGAAAATCGCTTTAACATGGTCAAAACTTGAACGGAACGAATCGCGAAGTTCACAGCTTGTAGAGCACACCAAAACTTCCGTATAGAGGTTATTTTCGGCGTTAATTCGATTCGTATTTTGGTGCGTTCACTTATCTGCCTGTTTTTCCAGATATTTCTTAAACTCGCAAAGGCAGCCCTTGCTTTCTTGATCCGTGCCCCTATGTCGATCTTGGTACCGCCGTCTGACGCCATTTGGCTACCAAGATATTGGAAGCTTTCAACATTCTCCACTGGTTGCCCGGCTACTGTGAAACTGGAAGGAGTCATCGTGTTTACATCCAACGATTTGGTTTTGTTGACGTTGATGACTAAACCTGCCGAAGAGGAGCGCTCGACAAGGTCGTTGAGCTTGCTCTGCATAACAGAGCGCCGTTGCGCAAGGAGTGCAACATCATCCGCCAATTCGAAGTCATTTAGGTGCTCCATGGTTATAGGCTGCCATAACAGCCCGCGGTTTGGTTCACGCATCGCATCTACCATAATCTCGTCGATTACGATGAGGAACAGTAGCGGTGATAGGATACATCTTTGCCTCATACCGGCGACTACCCGGATCCTGTCGGACAAGACCCCGTTGTGCAGCACTCTACACGAGAAGGCCTCGTATTGTGCCTGGATGAGGCCGATGCTTTCTCAGAAACTCCATTGCGTTTCATGTCGCCCCACAAATTCTCATGATTGAGACGGTCTAAAGCTTTTTCGTAGTCAATAAATACCAAGTAAAGGGACTCTTGGAATTCGTTGGCCTGCTCCAGAACTTTGAGAACGGTACACAGCAACATGATGCCTCCTTGAGCACATCGGCGAGTATGGAACAGCTGTGCCGTTCTCAAGAAACACGCAAGTTCTACCAGAAGCTCAACGCATCCCGCAAAGGTTTCGTGCCGCGAGCCAAAATGTGCCGGGATAAGGATGGGAGCATCTTGACGGACGAACGTGTGGTGATCGAAAGGTGGAAGCAGCACTACGAGGAACATCTGAATGGCGCTGAGAGTACAGGCAGTGAAAGTCAAGGCAGCGAAAGTCAAGGCAGCGGAGGAAATGACTACGTCAGTTCAGCGGACGATGGAAGCCAACCAGCCCCCACCTTGAGGGAAGTTAAGGATGCTATTCAACAGCTAAAGACCAATAAAGCAGCTGGTAAGGATGGTATCGGAGCTGAGCTCATCAAGATGGGCCCGGAAAAGCTGGCCACTTGCCGGCACAAACTGATAGGCAGAATCTGGGAAACCGAACAGCTACCAGAGGAGTGGAAGGAAGGGGTTATATGCCCCATCTACAAGAAAGGCGACAAGCTGGAGTGTGAGAACTTTCGAGCGATCACCATCCTTAATGCCGCCTACAAAGTGATATCCCAGATCATCTTCCGTCGTCTGTCACCATTCGTGAATGAGTTCGTGGGAAGTTATCAAGCCGACTTCGTTGACGGCCGCTCGACATCGGACCAGATCTTTACTGTACGGTAAATCCTTCAAAAATGCCGTGAATACCAGGTCCCAAACGCACCATCTGTTCGTTGATTTCAAGGCGGCATACGACAGTATAGAATGCGTAGAGCTATGGAAAATTATGGACGAGAACAGCTTCCCTGGGAAGCTTACCAGACTGATCAAAGCAACGATGGATGGGGTGCAAAACTGTGTGAAGATCTCAGGCGAACACTCCAGTTCGTTCGAATCGCTCCGGGGACTAAGACAAGGTGATGGACTTTCGTGCCTGTTGTTCAACATTGCGCTAGAAGGTGTCATGCGGAGAGCCGGTGTAACAGCCGGGGAACGATTTTCAACAGATCCAGTCAATTTATTTGCTTCGCGGATGACATGGACATTGTCGGCCGAACATTTGCAAAGGTGGCAGAACTGTACACCCGCCTGAAACGTGAAGCAACAAAAGTTGGACTGGTGGTGAATGCGTCAAAGACAAAGTACATGCTTGTGGGTGGAACCGAGCGCGACAGGGTCCGCCTGGGAAGCAGTGTTACGATAGACGGGGATACCTTCGAGGTGGTCGAGGAATTCGTCTACCTCGGATCCTTGCTAACGGCTGACAACAACGTTAGTCGTGAAATACGAAGGCGCATCATCTGTGGAAGTCGGGCCTACTACGGGCTCCAGAAGAAACTGCGGTCGAAAAAGATTCGCCACCGCACCAAATGTGTCATGTACAAGACGTTAATAAGACCGGTAGTCCTCTACGGACATGAAACATGGACAATGCTCGAGGAGGACTTGCAAGCACTCGGAGTATTCGAGAGACGGGTGCTTAGGACCATCTTTGGCGGTGTGCAAGAAGACGGTGTGTGGCGGCGAAGAATGAACCATGAAGCTCGCCCAACTCTACGGCGAACCCAGTATCCAGAAGGTAGCTAAAGCCGGAAGGGTACGATGGGCAGGACATGTTGCAAGAATGCCGGACAGCAACCCTGCAAAGATGGTGTTCGCTTTCGATCCGGCAGGTACGAGACGGCGTGGAGCGCAGCGAGCGAGATGGGCAGACCAGGTGCAGAACGACTTGGCGAGCGTGGGGCGTATCCGAGGATGGAGAGATGCGGCCTCGAACCGTGCATTGTGGCGTCAAATTGTTGATTCAGTGTTATCTGTTTAGATGTTAACTAAATAAATGAAATGAATGAACATGATGCCTCGCCAGTTATCGCATACAGTCAGGTCACCCTTTTTGGGCACCTTCACTAAGATACCTTGCATCCAGTCGACCGGGAAGGTTGCGGTGTCTCAGATATTACGAAATAAACGATGCAGTAGTTGAACGGCTGTCATGGGGTCAGCTTTGAGCATCTCGGCTGATATGCGGTCGACCCTGGGGCTTTATTCGATTTCATGCTTTGGATGGCTGTTTGAATCTCTAGCAGTGATGGAGCTTCCGTATTGACGCGTGTTATACGTCGGATCCTAGGCAGATCATGGCGAGGTGATGACGGCCTGGCTGGCACTTGAAAGAGTTGTTCGAAGTGCTCTAACCAGCGTTTCAGCTGGTCAGTTGGGTCGGTCAATAACTGATCATTCGCGTCTTTCACAGGCATCGTTGCATTCATCTTCGCCCCGCTTAAGCGTCGTGAGGTATCGTAGAGGAGGCGAATGTCCCCGGTTGCGGCGGCTCTCTCTCCTTCGTCGGCCAGAGAGTCTGCCCACGCTCGCTTGTCCCGTCGACATGAGCGTTTTACTTCCTTCTCAAGAGCCGCGTATCGTTGACGGGCTAAGATTTTGGCTCCTCTGGTTTTCGATCGCTCTATCGCGGCTTTGGCTTCTCTTCGCTCCTCTATCTTTCTCCAGGTCTCATCGGTGATCCATTGTTTTCTCTGGGTGCGTAGTTCGCCCAGATTGTTCTCGCTGCTGCTGATGAAGGCATTCCTGATGGCGGTCCATTGGTCTTCCACGCTGCCACCTTCCGGAATATCTGCAGCACTATTCTCCAGTTCTTCAACGAAGGACCGTTTCATCGTGGCATCTTCCAGTTGGCGTGTGTGTAACCGTGGTCCAACTCTCTCCTCCTGCCGACGAATTCGAGAAAAGCGCAGGAGTATTTCATCGATGAGGAGATGATGATCAGACGCGATTTCGGAACTACGTTTTTTCCATACATCGAGGAGGCTCCGTTTCCATTTTCGGCTGACACAGATGTGGTCGATTTGATTTTCTGTAATGCCGTCACGTGACCTTGTGAACCGAAGAGCGATAGCCCGATCACCATGTCGTTATTACCACAAAATTCTGCAAACAGCTCTCCGTTTTCGCTCATTTTTTCGAGACCACGGCGTCCCATAATGCGCTCATGGATCGAGTTGTCGAGATCCGATCTTCGCATTGAAGTCGCCCAAACAGATCTTGATATCACCCTTCGGAATTCTATCTACAACGGCATTGAGTCGACTGCAGAAGTTCGCTTTGTCTTGCAGGTCAGCAGCATCGGTTGGTGCATATTGGAATATAGTAAGGTTTCGAACTCGTATTCTGAATCTGGCAACGATTATCCTTTCACTTATAGGTTCCCACTTCATAAGCGCATAGTGTACCTGAGTGCTTAGTAGGAAGCCAACTCCGTGATGCCGGGGAGCGTGTTCACCTCGTAAACCAGAGTACAGCAGAACTTGTCCCGACGGCGTTCTGTGTTCTTCAAAGTTTGGCCAACGGACTTCACTCAGTCCCAGGATCTCAAGCTTCATGCGGCGTGCCTCATTGGCAAGTTGTGCCAATTTACCCTGCTGGGCTAGGGTTAAAACGTTCCATGTTCCTATTCATGTCCGTTGTTTCGCGCTAAGAGTCGTCGCCGTAAAATCAGTCCGTATTCTTTCATTATCGGATTCTCGAACAAATTGATGTTTCGGGAACAGTAGGTTCCCTATCCACCGGGATGGGGCTGCCATCTCAGGTATAGCTTCCGGGGAATAGCATTTCATACTCAGCCACTGGATGCCAGAACAGACGCTGTTGTAGCCGCACCTCCTTGGTGAACAGACGCTCGGTCAGTCGGGTCAAATTTGTTTAAAGTCCCACCCAACACCAGGACTAGGCTAGTGCGCTTTGAACGGCACACGGTCGCTTTGATAGGGCCTGCTTGGGGACACATGCAGCCTTTATAGGAGTTCAACAGAGCCCACTGTCGAACCCCACCACATCCTAGGCAGACCCCACAGGACGCACCCTCTCACTCTAGCTGATGTCAGAAGGACAACAGTGCCCAGGCTGCACTACCAGCTAAGTACGCAACCCTTAGCTGGCGGTCAATTGTCATCGGAAGACCCGTGGAAGCGTGAGTATTGGATCTTGTGAGGACCAGAGCTATGTTAGGCGCCCTTCCCGGATGTCAACTCACCATTTCGCAGCCCAAATCGACTTGAGCCACCTTGAAATTTTATCCGAATTAGCTGAACATTTGACAGGGGCCTTATGTTAGCATAAGAATTGTGATTCTTGGCTGACCAGTTGAATTTTTAATACTTTTTGAAAACATGAAGAGGTCTAATGTGTAGGTACACCCCAAAAAAGGCCAAGTCACTTACTTGATTTTGACACTTTTTATGATATTTTCGATGGAATAAAGGTTATGGATGAAAAGACAGTGTTTTATGTCCTTTTAGAAGTTTTTGCTACTTAAAATTAGACCTGTGTGCCGCCGCCGCCGTCAAAAATGAATCGGCTATTATAAATTATGGCTTTTAAAAGATTATGTAACCACTAAGCTTATGGGCTATATACTTTTTGTTAAAAGTTGCTGGTAAGTTCATCCTATCGGAATTATATATTTTCAACTAAGTTCATTCATCTACTTTCAAATATGGAGAAGTTAAGACTGCATTGAACGCAAATTTAATTTCAAAATGACAGTTGAATAAGTTCCGAATAACGCTGCTCACACAACAAGATTAATTTTGACAGATATCGAATTGTTTTGACAGATGCCTTATCGGTCTTATTGGAAAGCACCTGCGATTTTTATGACTGGGTGATTTCAATTTTAATATGATTTCGAATCAGGAAATGAGACGCAGTCTAAAAAGTTCAAGTTCATTATTTTTCGGAAATACAAGGAATTGCTTCTAGATTTCTTTGGAGTTTTAGGCCAATACTTTTTTCAGAATTCCATTTAAAACTTCAATAATTTATTTTGGAAAACCAAAAATTGTTTTTATCAATCTCCTCCTCCTTCTTCTTCTTCTTCTTATTGGCATTACATCCCCACACTGGGACAGAGCCGCCTCGCAGCTTAGTGTTCATTAAGCACTTCCACAGTTATTAACTGCGAGGTTTCTAAGCCAAGTTACCATTTTGCATTCGTAAATCATGAGGCTAATCATTGGCGGAACTAAAGGGAAACTCTAGGGGGGCTAACTTGTTTATTAATTCTTCTACTCGCGAAGCTATCATTTTCTCTCGGCTCAACCTACTCTTTTGTAAAATTGTAGTTATGAAAAGAACCGAATTATTGATAGCAACAAAACCAAATCTTGAAATTTAATTTCACATTACTGATACTGATGTCATCCATGCGGCAACATCTCCTTCCGACGCTTGCTACGGGCGGAAACTTTCTGCGATTGACAAGCAATTAAATTTCACTTTGAACCAAATTCTTCCTTAACCTTCCCTTTTAAAGAATATTGGGTCCTAGAAGAACCGAATTATATAAATAATGCGCCTTCCGAATCAGTAACAGCAAACACTCAATAGTCCGACGCGGGTTGTGATTCTGCTGCCGAAATCAATATCCGCTGTCGCCAAACGATGATGATTTGTCCTTGATGAAAATGTATTGTGCACAACCTTTGCTTTTGGAATATTGAGGTTCTGAAAAGAACCGATTGATTTTACTAATAATGCGCCAATAAACTGCAACAAATCCAGATCCAGATGCTTCCGAGTATAAAAGTTGACGGAAGCGGTCCTGGGTGACAGGGTCCAGGTTAGAAGCCCTGTGCCCAGTCCTGAACATCCAGTGCAAGGGCATGGATGAAATAACCGAAGCCGGAGACCTGGTAGACGCACTGAAGGATCAGTGTAATGTCGAGATCCAGGAATCCGCGATTCGGTTACGCAAAACTTTGCGGGAATGCAGGTTGCCTCATTCCAAGTACCTATGGCTGAGGCCAAGAAGGTGCTGGATAAGGGAAAACTGAAGGTGGGTTGGTCGGTGTGCTCGCTGAGCACAAGCCAACCCAATCAGGCCTGCTACAGGTGCCTTGGCCACGGTCATAAGTCCTATGACTGTAAGGGACCTGACCGTAGTAAGCTGTGCCGTAGGTGCGGAGCCGAAAACCACCAGGCTCGCACCTGCCAGGCTGCACCGAGATGCCTGATCTGTCCTACGGGGCAGACAACAGGCATCTCACCGGTGCGCAGGCCTGTCCGGCCTCTAGAAGCGTTCAGACATGCAAGAAATACAGCTAAACTTGAACCACTGCGAGGCGGCCCAGCTGCTGCTACAACAGTCGGTTATCGAGTGTAAAGCTGATGTTACCTTGCTGTCCGACCCATACCGCATCCCTGCTGGAAACGGCTGGATTGCGGACAAGTCCGGTATGGTGGGAATCTGGACTGTGGGCGCTACCCCATCCAGAAGATAATATCTTCGCCTAACGATGAGGGTTTCGTCATAGCAAAGGTAAACGGTGTTTACTTTTGTAGGCTGCTACTGTCCTCCTAGATGGAGTATAGAGCAGTACACTAGGGTGGTTGATACTCTTGCGGCGAAGCTAACTGGCCTTCAACCAGTAGTTGTAGCAGGTGACTTCAATGCGTGGGCAGTGGACTGGGGTTCCCGGTTTACTAACGCTAGAGGTCATATCCTGTTAGGAGTCACTAGCGGTATTGAACGTAGTTCTGCTGAACGAAGGTCAAGTGCCAACGTTCAGAGGACCGAGCGGTGATTCATGTATCGATGTCACCTTCTGCAGCGCAGGATGGACTGAAGAACCGAGATGGATGGTCCACGAGGGTCATACTTCTAGCGACCATCAGGAAGTACGTTTTATGGTCGAGTATACCCGGAGAACTACGACGAGAAGAGGTGGTGCAACGGATCCCGGATGGCGCACGTCACAGTTCAATCAAGAGCTGTTGGTGGAGGCACTGCGCTGGGAGAGTAGGACTACAGGACTAAGCGGTAACGACCTGACGGAAGTACTTACACGTGCTTGCGACGTGGCGATGCCAAGGAAGACCCAGCCCCAGGAAATCGACAACCAGTGTACTGGTGGTCTGACACGATGCAGATCTTCGTAGAACCTGTCTTAAAGCTAAAAAGAAGGTTGCGACGTGCTAGAACAGACGCTGAGCGACTCGATAGACGAGGGTATTCCGGACAGCGAGCAGAGCCCTGAACTACGAGATTAAATGTAGCAAGCGAGCCTGCTTCGAACAGCTGTGCAGGATGGCGAATGACACCCCGTGGGGCGATGCATACAGGATAGTGATGTCTAGGACCAAGAGCACACCTCCTGAAAGATCCCCAGAGCTGTTAGCCAGTATAGTAGAGGGACTGTTTCCGACACATGAACCATCGGACTGGCCCGCTACAACCGTACGAGTCAGTCGACGTGGTACCGCTAGTGACTAACGAAGAGCTTATCGTAGCCGCAAAGAAAACTTAAGCTCAATAAGGCGCCAGGCCCGGATGGTATTCAAACCTGGCCCTTAAACACGCCATTCTTGCCAATCCAGATATGTTCAGGAGCTGCCTCCAGAGATGCATGGACGAAGGAAACTTCCCAGATCGATGGAAACGGCAGAAATTGGTGCTATTACCGAAGCCTGGCAAACAGCCGGGGGATCCTTCGGCATACAGACCAATTTGCCTACTCGACACAGCTGGAAAGCTGCTAGAGAGGGTCATTCTGAATAGATTGTCGGCTTATACAGAGTGTGCTGGTGGCTTATCTAGCAACCAGTATGGCTTCCGTAAGGGCCGTTCTACCATCGAAGCCAATTCGAGCGGTAACGGATACAGCCAAGATAGCGAGAGGTCTAAACAGAAGAGGTATTAGGTACTGCGCGTTGATTACACTCGATGTAAAAAACGCGTTCAACAATGCTATAGCTGGGCAGCAATTGCTGACTCCCTGCACCGATTGAGAGTTCCGGATTACCTGTGCAGGATACTGAAAAGCTATTTTTCAGAATAGGGTGCTGTTATACAACACTGATGCCGGTCAAAAAGTCGATCGTAGTGTCGCGGGTGTTCCACAGGGATCGATCCTCGGACCGGTTCTGTGGAATATTATGTACGATGGAGTATTACGCCTAAGTCTTCCGGCCGGAGTGAAGATAGAAGGCTTCGCGGATGACGTAATGCTAGAAGTAGCAGGTGACACTCTCGTCGAAGTCGAACTGAAGGCTTCATACGCGATTGGCAGAGTGGAGGGAATGGCTCAACTCGAGGCGGTTGTCCCTTGCATCACAAGACAGAAGTTGTGGTAGTGCATAACCGTCGCCATGGGCTGCAACAGGCGAGGATAAGAGTGAGGACCTGCACAGTTAACTCCGTGAGGTCTCTCAAGCATCTGGGCGTGATGATCGATGATAAGCTCAATTTTACGAGCCACGTCGATTATGCATGTCAGCGGGCTTCATTGGCGATAAAATCTTTATCACGAATGATGTCCAACAGATCGGCGGTGCATAGTCAAGTGCGTAGGCTGATAGCTGGCGTAGCATTGTCTATCATCCGTTATGGCGTGCCGGCATGGGCCGTAGCACTAAAGCAGAGTACAATGTAAAGAAATTGATCAGAGTACACCGGCTGATGTGCTTACGTGTCGCGAGCGCATATCGCACCATATCATATGAGGCGGTGTGCGTTATAGCTGGAATGATGCCGATAGACACACTCCTAGAGGAGGATGTGGAGTGCTACAACGAAAGGGACTCGGTGCAAGTGCGACGTGTCAAGAGAGCAGCTTCGTTGCTCAAATGGCAAAGAGCATGGGACACCGCAGTCAAAGGTCGTTGGACCCACAGACTGATTCCAGATGTGTCCAACTGGGTTGATAGGAAGCATGGTCAAGTCAACTTCCACCTAACACAGGTGTTGTCTGAACATGGCTGCTTTAAGAAATTCCTACACAGGTTTGGCTTCGCAGATTCTGCGGAGTGTCCTGAATGTGTAGGTGAGGTAGAATCGGCAGAGCATGTGATGTTCGCATGCCCGCGATTCGAGGTAGAACGCAATACCATGCTGCTTATTAGTGGTATGGATACAACCCCGGACAACCTCGTCGAGAGGATGTGCCGGGAAGAAGCTATATGGAATGCGGTAAACACAGCATCTCAACAGATCATGTCGAAACTGCAGCGGTGGCGTCTTGAACAAAACCAACGAGTGCAGTAAGGGCACCTGTGATGCAGTGAACACCTTGCTCACCCGACAACCAACATGTCGCGGGTGGGCTGCGGGACCTCAGTATGTAGATATAGAGGTCATTGCGGTTCACGCGCGGTGGTTGTTGTCGGGGTGCTCATCTCAACGTGAGATTATGATACGGACCGTTAGGTTACTATCATAGCTTGCGATCGACGGGTGGTGAGGTAGCCACCCTTGAAGTCGATGTTGTGTGTATTGACGTCAAGTGCGTTAGCATAGGCGTGAAGCGTTCTCAATAGTCCCCCCTGATGTATTGCTTAATTGCGGGCCGGGGGTACGGACTGGCGAAAAGGGTTTTGGTTTTAGTGGGTCGGGTAAGAGTTACATGACATACCCATCCCACACTACCTGAGTACCTCCTCAGGTGTCTGGTTGCAGATTTCCGTTTACCCTTGCTCAAGAAAAAAAAAAAAAAAGATCCAGATGCTGGGATCGCTTGCCGCTTTCCACGACATATCGAACGAAATTGCTCGCGCGCTCGAAGCAGCTTTCTTTCACTCGCGCGTGACAGACGTTTTTTCCCTCCCAGTCGTTCCAGTGAACACAGTTTCTCGGCTCTCTTGTGACGAATTCACTCGGCGAAAATGTCGCATAGAAAGAACACGCTGGTTGTGGGACTTTGAGTGTTCTCCCAAAACGACCTCCTTTAGAGCAGGTAAAGAATTTCCTGGAGGAGTCCATCAAACTTCTGATATGGCTGATGTTAAGAGTATTCCCAGCTGCACAATCTCAACAACTGCGTGTGTTTATCGAGATGAACGATGCAGGTGTAGCTCCACGGCTACAAAAGCAAAACCACCTGAAACACTCTTCTTCACCTTCGAGTGTTCTTATCACGTACCAGTGTACGTCGATGCTCCAACTACTACAATAAAACTACACGACCTTTTCGCCACGCATGCCGAACACCACCATCTCCAACCATCTGAAGCAATACGGTAAAATAATCTCCACATACAAAATGAGACGTGGAAAAACTTCTTCCCGGGAGTGCTGAACGTGTGAGAGTAGTGCGGATGATGAGCATGAGCATGAGCATGAGCATGATTGACCGCCACACGGTTGCTACCTCCGTTATTGCCAGGCCAGCTGTAATATATTAGTGAACCAACAGATGAAGTTTGGGGCTAACATAATCTTCAATGTGTAAGAACTGGTGACCCAAAAATAAGTAATACCAGTGCCGGCCATGTCCGAATGCAGGTCAATTAGGGAATTAGGTAAGGAAATTGTTGACGTGATACTCGCTTTGATAGAAGCCGACGAGCTCATCTGCACTTCCACGAGAGATCACTGGGATGTTGGATATATGGGTAGGGGAGTGTGGCAGGGTTCGTTTTTGGTAAAACGGTATGCCGTGTATAGCGTGTAGTTTGAATCGATGAAAACAATACTAATTTTGATTTTTTAATTTTTTTAAGACCGCACTGAAAGCAGAACAAAAATCTCGGTGATCGGCTGATCGTTCTGCTTACCGCACAAAGCAGAATAAAACTTTGATGACCGGCCGATCATTCTGCTTATTCAGTTAAGAAAACATGTATCTGAACGCGATTTAAACTTTTACTTTCAAATTAATTTACACACACGTACGAAGCCTAGAAACAAATTTTTTTCGGTTGTCGGCCGATCGTTCTGCTTACCGCACAAAAGCAGAACAAAATTTCGATGACCGGCCGATCGTTCTGCTTACCAGAAGCAAACACGTCTGGACGCGATCTCTCGGATTCGTTCTACGTCCAATACAAACACGAATTTCAAAATCTGCACTGTACTGATTGTTTCTGGATCATGTTTAGGATCGAACATAGAATAACCAGAGGTGTTAATTTCACTCAAAATGAATTACTTATAGAAACTCTGTAATAAAGTTACTAATATCTTTGGTATCCTATTCGGTCATTGTTTTATAAAATGAGGCCTAAATAAATTTCATTACACAATAACAAGGGAAAGAGGAAAATGTAAGAAGAATATATATAAAGCTCTTTTAGTGGAATGTATTCAACCGTCTAAAGACGAATCAAGCACCCCATCCAACTCCACAATGCCAATCCTCGCCATCCCTGCAGACACGTACCCCGACCACAGCGTGCGGCCGTCCCCAGTGCCTCGCACAAGTCGAGTCAAGCACGAGACAATTGAAGAACGACCACACAGCTGCGGTCCCGAAACACGTATATCCCGCTAAGTCGTAACGAAAATGTCAACTTTGGTGGAATCAAACGGAGAGTACCCAACCCGTCCCAGAGTTTGCGGCAGAGGAAAATGTAGTTAAACAATACTTCGTACACTCCACTAAAAGTACTCTATTGAGATAAACTCTACTAAAGTATTTATTGTTTGATCTTAAGGCTGTTACAAATATTAAATATAAATTATGTCCTTCAAAAGGTCAAAGGGAGGAATTAAAAAATTATTAAAATGAAAAAAAAGAAAATAAAACTAAAACAACTCCTCCAGATTTGTTCAAAAATTGATTTGAATTTTTTTCTTTTTTTGTTATTTTCTCAAAATATTATCAAGTTGGGCAAAAGAATCCGAGGGGGACATTGTTTTTAAATACTTATATCGGCCTCTAATGTATAAATTTTCTGATGCTTTTTCAAAGCTTCAACGCATTCCAGTTTACAAATATTATTATTGTTTTTAGGAAGAATATGAACTGAATAAATAGGTAAAGATGACATTACTTATGATTTCTGTTACAAGATATGGTTTCATTTTTGAACCAAAAGATTTAAAAGATAGAGTGTGATGAGAAATTAACGCGAAATCTAATGTTTCCAATCAGGAACATATTATTGGAAGAGATAGTGTGATTTGTAGAATCAAAATCTAATAGTTAGATCTAACTATACATTTATATTAGGAATAAGAAAAAAATATACTTATCAAACTGCAATTTTGTTATTCCAAGGGCCATCGTCTGGCAGCCAGCAAACCCAATCGTACAATATAATCCGTCCAAATGTGCAAACAATAAATCGTCCAGGCATACGTCCAGACCATCGCACAAACTTGACATTACGAACTCGCCTGATTGTTCCGGGTCTACAGGAACTGCAGAGCCTTTATACGATATCTTCCACCATCCTATGTGTCCAACACCAAAAACGACTTTATAACATCTCGAAATACACTTCCCTGTATGGTACATAAACTATAGTACCACCAGCCGAAACCTTGCTTTTCCATGATGTGAATAAGAGAAAATTTTGACGCGTGAAAAAAAATGCTTCTGCATTGAACCACAGCACACTACGATCTCCTCCAGTGTGAGAGTAGTGCGGATGATAGTAGAAAAACCAATACCTTCGCGCATCGATATTGAAAACTAACCGACGCTAGTTACTGGTCAAAAACCAAAATTTTCGGCGTTAATTCGATTCGTATTTTGGTGCGTTCCTTATCTGCCTGTTTTCCAGATATTTTAAACTCAAAAGGCAGCCCTTGCTTTCTTGATCCGTGCCCCTATGTCGATCTTGGTACCGCCGTCTGACGCCATTTGGCTCCAAGATATTGGAAGCTTTCAACATTCTCCACTGGTTGCCGCTCTGTAGACTGGAAGGAGTCATCGTGTTTACATCCAACGATTTGGTTTTGTTGACGTTGATGACTAAACCTGCCGAAGAGGAGCGCTCGACAAGGTCGTTGAGCTTGCTCTGCATAACAGAGCGCCGTTGCGCAAAGGTCAACATCATCCGCCAATTCGAAGTCATTTAGGTGCTCCATGGTTATAGGCTGCCATAACAGCCGCGGTTTGTTCACGCATCGCATCTACCAGAATCTCGTCGATTACGATGAGGAACAAAGTGATAGAATACATCCTTGCCTCACCAGCTACGACCCGGATAGGGTCGAAAGACCCATTTGCAGCACTCTACGAGAGGCCTCGTACTGTGCCTCGATGAGGCCGATGATTTTCTCAGGAACTCCTTGCGTCTCAGGGCGCCCCATATTCTCATGATTGAGACGGTCGAAAGCTTTTCGTAGTCAATGAATACCAAGTAAAGGGACTCTTGGAATTCGTTGGCCTGCTCAGAACTTTGAGAACGGTACACAGCAATGATGCCTCCGCACATCGGCGAGTATGGAACAGCTTGCCGTTCTCAAGACGCAAGTTCTACCAGAAGCTCAACGCATCCCGCAAAGGTTTCGTGCCGGAGCAAAATGTGCCGGGATAAGGATGGGAGCATCTTGACGGACGAACGTGTGTGATCGAAAGGTGGAAGCAGCACTACGAGGAACATCTGAATGGCGCTGAGAGTACAGGCGGTGAAAGTCAAGGCAGCGGAGAAGAACTACGTCAGTTCGGCGGACGATGAACCAACCAGCCCCCACCTTGAGGGAAGTTAAGGATGCTATTCAACAGCTAAAGACCAATAAAGCAGCTGGTAAGGATGGTTTGGAGCTGGAGCTCATCAGATGGGCCGGAAAAGCTGGCCACTTGCCTGCTGCGATAGTCAGAATCTGGGAAACCGAACAGCTACCAGAGGAGTGGAAGGAAGGGTTATATGCCCCATCTGAAAGGCGACAAACTGGAGTGTGAGAACTTTCGAGCGATCACCATCCTTAATCCCGCCTACGGTGATATCCCAGATCATCTTCCGTCGTCTGTCACCATTGTGAACGAGTTCGTGGAAGTTATCAAGCCGGCTTCGTTGCCGCCGCTCGACAACGACCAGATCTTTACTGTACGTAAATCCTTCAAAAATGCCGTGAATACCAGGTCCCAACGCACCTCTGTTCGTTGATTTCAGGGCGCATACGACAGTATAGACCGCGTAGAGCTATGGAAAATTATGGACGAACACTCGGAAGCTTACCAGACTGATCAAAGCAACGGTGGATGGTGTGCAAAACTGGGAAGATCTCGGCGACTCCAGTTCGTTCGAATCGCGCCGAGGACTAAGACAAGGTGATGGACTTTCTGCCTGTTGTTCAACATTGCGCTAGAAGGTGTCATGCGGAGAGCGGTGTAACAGCCGGGAACGATTTTCAACAGATCCAGTCAATTTATTTGCTTCGCGGATGACATGGACATTTCGCGAACATTTGCAAAGGTGGCAGAACTGTACACCGCCTGAAACGTGAAGCAACAAAAGTTGGACTGGTGGTGATATCAAAGACAAAGTACATGCTTGTGGGTGGAACCGAGCGCGACACGGTCCGCCTGGGAAGCAGTGTTACGATAGACGGGATACCTTCGAGGTGGTCGAGGAATTCGTCTACCTCGGATCCTTATAACAGGCAACAACGTTAGTCGTGAAATACGAAGGCGCATCATCGTGGAAGTCGGGCCTACTACGGGCTCCAGAAGAAACTGCGGTCGAAAAAGTATACCGCACCAAATGTTCATGTACAAGACGTTAATAAGACCGGTAGTCCTCTACGGACATGAAACATGGACAATGCTCGAGGAGGACTTGCAAGCACTCAGGTATTCGAGAGACGGTGCTAGGACCATCTTTGGCGGTGTGCAAGAAGACGGTGTGTGGCGGCGAAGAATGAACCATGAGCTCGCCCAACTCTACGGCGAACCCAGTATCCAGAAGGTAGCTAAAGCCGGAAGGGTACGATGGGCAGGACATGTTGCAAGAATGCCGGACAGCAACCCTGCAAAGATGGTGTTCGCTTTCGATCCGCAGGTACGAGACGGCGTGGAGCGCAGCGAGATGGGCAGACCAGGTGCAGAACGACTTGGCGAGCGTGGGGCGTATCCGAGGATGGAGAGATGCGGCCTCGAACCGTGCATTGTGGCGTCAAATTGTTGATTCAGTTATCTGTTTAGATGTTAACTAAATAAATGAAATGAATGAACATGATGCCTCGCCAGTTATCGCATCAGTCAGGTCACCTTTTGTTATCACTAAGATACCTTGCATCCAGTCGACCGGAAAGTTGCGGTGTCCCAGATATTACGAAATAAACGATGCAGTAGTTGAGCGGATGTCATGGGTCGCTTTGGCATCTCGGCGGATATGCGGTCGACCCCTGGGGCTTTATTCGATTTCATGCTTTGGATGGCTGTTTGAATCTCTGCGGTGATGGAGCTTCGGTATTGACGCGTGTTATACGTCGGATCCTGGCAGATCATGCCGAGGTGGTGATGGCCTGGCTGGCACTTGAAAAGTTGTTCGAAGGGCTCGAACCAGCGTTTCAGCTGGTCAGTTGGTCGTCTAACTGATCATTCGCGTCTTTCCAGGCTCGTTGCATTCATCTTCGCCCGCTTAAGCGTCGTGAGATATCGTAGAGGCGAATGTCCCCGGTGCGGCGCTCTCTCTCTCCTCCGTCGGCCAGAGAGTCTGCCCACGCTCGCTTGTCCCGTCGACTCCCGAGCGTTTTACTTCCTTCTCAAGAGCCGCGTATCGTTGACAAGACTTGCTCCTCTGTTTCGATCGCTCTATCGCGGCTTTGGCTTCTCTTCGCTCCTCTATCTTTCTCCAGGTCTCATCGGTGATCCATTGTTTTCTCTGGGTGCGTAGTTCAGATTGTTCTCGCTGTGGTGATGGGCATTCCTGATGGCGGTCCATTGGTCTTCCACGCTGCCACCTTCCGGAATATCTACGCGTCTCCAGTTCTTCAACGAAGGACCGTTTCACCGTGGCATCTTCCGGTTGGCGTGTGTTGAATCGTCTTCCTCTTTCCTCCTACCGACGAATCCGCGCAATGCGCGAGCGTATTTCGCCGATGAGGATGATGAATCGACGCGATATCGCACACGTTTATTCCGTACATCAAGAAGGCTCCGTTTCCATTTTCGGCTGATGCAGATGTGGTCGATTTGATTTTCTGTAAAGCCGTCACGAGAGACCCACGTGACCTTGTGCACCGGTCGATGAGGAAGAGCGATCCGATCACCATGTCGTTATTACCACAAATTCTGCAAACAGCTCTCCGTTTTCGCTCATTTCTTCGAGACCATGGCGTCCCAATGCGCTCATGGATCGAGTTTCGAATCCGATCTTCGCATTGAAGTCGCCAAACGAATCTTAGTATCCTTCGGAATTCTATCTACGACGGCAGTTGACTGTAGAATTCTTTGTCTTGCGATCGGCAGCATCGGTTGGTGCATGACATTGGATTATAGTAAGTTTCGGACCCGTGTTCTAAATCTGGCCGATTATCCTTTCACTTATAGGTTCCCTTACCAAGCGCAGAGTGTACCTGAGTGCTAGAGTGAAAACTCCGTGATGCCGGGAGCGTGTTCACCTCTGTAAACAGAGTACAGCAGAACTTGTCCCGACTTCTGTGTTCTTCAAAGTTTAGACAGACTTCACTCAGTCCCAGGATCTCAAGCTTCATGCGGCGTGCCTCTTGCAAGTTGTCAATTTACCCTGCTGGGCTGGGGTTAAAACGTTCCATGTTCCTATTCATGTCCGTTGTTTCGCGCTAAGAGTCGTCGCCGTAAAATCAGTCCGTATTCTTTCATTATCGGATTCTCGAACAAATTGATGTTTCGGGAACGATAGGTTCCTATCCACCGGGATGGGCTGCCATCTCAGGTATACTTCGGGGAATAGCATTCCATACTCACTGGATGCCAGAACAGACGCTGTTGTAGCCGCACCTCCTTGGTGAACAGACTCGATCAGTCGGTCAAATTTGTTTAAAGTCCCAAACACGAGACTAGGCTGGTGCGCTTTGAACGGCACACGGTCGCTTTGATAGCCTGTGGGACACATGCGCTTTTATGAGTTCAACAGACCCACTGTCGAACCCCACCACATCCTAGGCAGACCCCACAGGACGTACCCTCTCACTCTAGCTGATGTCAGAAGGACAACAGTGCCAGGCTACACTACTAGCAAAGTACGCAACCCTTAGCTGGCGTTCAATTGTCATCGGAAGACCCGTGGAAGCGTGAGTTTGGATCTTGTGAGGACCAGAGCTATTTAGGCGCCCTTCCCGGATTCAACTCACCATTTCGCAGCCCAAATCGACTTGAGTCACCTTGAAATTTTATCCAGATGTTGAACATTTGACAGGGCCTTATGTTAGCATAAGAATTGTGATTCTTGGCTGAGATTGAATTTTTAATACTTTTGAAAACATGAAGAGGTCTAATGTGTGGTACACCTAAAAAAGGCAAAGTCACTTACTTGATTTTAACACTTTTATGATATTTTCGATGGAATAAAGGTTATGGATGAAAAGCAGTGTTTTGTATGCTTTTACATAGCAGTTCTTGCTATTTAAAATTGACCTGTGTGCCGCTCAACAATGAATCGGCTTTTAGAAGTTATGGCTTTTAAAAGTTATGTAACTAAGCTTATGGGCTACATACTTTTGTTAAAAGTTGTTGATATGTTCATTCTATCGGAATTACATATTTTCAGCTAAGTTCATTCATCTTCTTTCAAATATGGAGAAGTTAAGGCTGCATTGAAAGCAAATTAATTTAAAATGGCAGTTAGTAAGTTCCGAATAATGCTGCTCAACAACAAGATTACTTTTGACAGATATCGAATTGTTTTGACAGATGCCTTATCGGTCTTATTGGAAAGCACCTGCGATTTTATGACTAGGTGATTTCAATTTTAATATGATTTCGAATCAGGAAATGAGACGCAGTCTAAAAGTTCAAGTTCATTATTTTCGGAAATGCAAAAATTGCTTCTGATTTCTTTGAAGTTTTAGGCCATACTTTTTCAGAATTCCATTTAAATCTTCTATAATTTAATTTGGAAAACCAAACATTGTTTTTATCAATCTTCTTCTTCTTCTTCTTCTTATTGGCATTACATCCCATACTGGAACAGAGCCGCCTCGCACTTAGGTTATTAAGCACTTCCACGTTATTAACTGCGAGGTTTCTAAGCCAAGTTTCCATTTTGCATTCGTAAATCATGAGGCTAATCATTGCGGAACTAAGGGAAACTCTAGGGGCTAATTTTTTCTACTCATAGCTATCATTTTTCTCGGCTCAACCTACTCTTTTGTAAAATTGTAGTTATGAAAAAACCGAATTATTGATAGCAACAAAACCAAATCTTGAAATTTAATTTCACATTACTGATACTGATGTCATCCATGCGGCAACATCTCCTTCGACGCTTGCTACGGACGGAAACTTTCTGCGATTGACAAGAAATTAATTTTCACTTTGAACAATTCTTCCTTACCTTTTGAAATATTGGGTCTTGAGAAAACCGAATTATATAATATGCGCCTTCGAATCAGTAACAGCAAACACTCAATAGTCCGACGCGGGTGATTCTGCTGCCGAAATCAATATCCGCTGTCAAACGAGATGATTTGTCTGATGAAAATGATTGTGCTCAAACTTTGCTTTTGGAATTTGAGGTTCTGAAAAGAACCATTGATTTACAATGCGCCAATATACAACAAATCCAGATCCAGATGCTTCCGAGTATAAAAGTTGACGGAAGCGGTCCTGGGTGACAGGGTCCAGGTTAGAGCCCTGCCCAGTCCTGAACATCCAGTGCAAGGGCATGGATGAAATAACCGAAGCCGGAGACCTGGTAGACGCACTGAAGGATGGTGTAATGTCGAGATCCAGGAATCCGCGATTCGACGCAAAACTTTGCGGAATGCAGGTTGCCTCATTCCAAGTACCTATGGCTGAGGCCAAGAAGGTGCTGGATAAGGGAAAACTGAAGGTGGGTTGTCGGTGTGCTCGCTGAGCACAAGCCACAATCGCCTGCTACAGGTCTTTGCCACGGTCATAAGTCCTATGACTGTAAGGGACCTGAGTAGTAAGCTGTGCCGTAGGTGCGAGCCGAAAACCACCAGGCTCGCACCTGCCAGGCTGCACCGAGATGCCTGATCTGTCCTACGGGGCAGACAACAGGCATCTCACCGGTGCGAGCCTGTCCGCCTCTAGAAGGGTTCAGACATGCAAGTAACACAGCTAAAGAACCACTGCGAGGCGGCCCAGCTGCTGCTACAACAGTCGATCGAGAAAGCTGATGTGCTTGCTGTCCGACCCATACCGCATCCCTGCTGGGCAGCAGCTGGATTGCGGACAAGTCCGGTATGGTGGGAATCTGGACTGGGCGCTACCCCATCCAGAGATAATATCTTCGCCTAACGATGAGGGTTTCGTCATAGCAAAGGTAAACGGTGTACTTTTTATGGCTACTGTCCTCCTAGATGGAGTATAGAGCAGTACACTAGGGTGATTGATACTCTTGCGGAATAACTGGCCTTCAACCAGTAGTTGCAGGTGACTTCAATGCGTGGGCAGTGGACTGGGGTTCCCGGTTTACTAACGCTGAGGTCATATCCTGTTAGAGTCACTAGCGTATTGAACGTAGTTCTGCTGAACGAAGGTCAATGCCAACGTTCAGAGGACCGAGCGGTGATTCATGTATCGATGTCACCTTCTGCAGCGCAGGATGGACTGAAGAACCGAGATGGATGGTCCGAGGTCATACTTCTAGCGACCACATCGGATACGTTTTATGTCGAGTATACCCGGAGAACACGACGAGAAGAGGTGGTGCAACGGATCCCGGATGGCGCACGTCAGTTAATCAAGAGCTGTTGGTGGAGCACCTGCGCTGGGAGAGTAGGACTACAGGACTAAGTAACGACCAGGAAGTACTTACAGCTTGCGACGTGGCGATGCCAAGGAAGACCCAGCCCCGGAAATCGACAACCAGTGTACTGGTGGTCTGACACGATGCAGATCTTCGTAGAACCTGTCTTAAAGCTAAAAGAAGGTTGCGACGTGCTAGAACAGACGCTGAGCGACTCGATAGACGAGGGTATTCCGGACAGCGAGCAGAGCCCTGAACTACGAGATTAAATGTGCAAGCGAGCCTGCTTCGAACAGCTGTGCAGGATGGCAGATGACACCCCGTGGCGATGCATACGGATAGTGATGTCTAGGACCAAGAGCACACCTCCTGAAAGATCCCCAGAGCTGTTAGCCAGTATAGTAGAGGACTGTTTCCGACACATGAACCATCGGACTGGCCCGCTACACGTACAGATCAGTCGACGTGTCCGCTAGTGACAAGAGCTTATCGTAGCCGCAAGAAAACTTAAGCTCAATAAGGCAGCCGGATGGTATTCCAAACCTGGCCCTTAAACACGCCATTCTTGCCAATCCAGATATTTGGAGCTGCCTCCAGAGTGCATGGACGAAGGAAACTTCCCAGATCGATGGAAACGGCAGAAATGGTGTATTACCGAAGCCTGGCAAACGGGATCCTTCACGACAGACCAATTGCCTACTCGACACACTGGAAAGCTGCTAGAGAGGGTCATTCTGAATGATTGTCGGCTTATACAGAGTGTGCTGGTGGCTTATCTAGCAACCAGTATGGCTTCTGAAGGCCGTTCTACCATCGAAGCAATTCGAGCGGTAACGGATACGCCAAGATAGCGAGAGGTCTAAACAGAAGATTATTAGGTCTGCGCGTTGATTACACTCGATGTAAAAACGCGTTCACAATCTAGCTGGGCAGCAATTGCTGACTCCCTGCACCGATTGAGAGTTCCGGATTACCTGTGCAGGATACTGAAAAGCTATTTTCAGAATGGGTGCTGTTATACAACACTGATGCCGGTCAAAGTCGATCGTAGTGTCCGCGGTGTTCCACAGGGATCGATCCTCGGACCGGTTCTGTGGAATATTATGTACGATGGAGTATTACGCCTAAGTCTTCCGGCCAGGTGAAGATAGAAGGCTTCGCGGATGACGTAATGCTAGAAGTAAGGTGACACTCTCGTCGAAGTCAACTGAAGGCTTCATACGCGATTGCAGAGTGGAGGAATGGCTCAACTCGAGGCGGTTGTCCCTTGCATCACAAGACAGAAGTTGGTGTAGTGCATACCATCGCGGCTGCAACAGGCGAGGATAGTGAGGACCTGCACGTTAACTCCGTGAGGTCTCTCAAGCATCTGGGCGTGATGATCGATGATAAGCTCAATTTTACGAGCCACGTCGATTATGCATGTCAGCGGCTTCTGGCGATAAATCTTTATCGAATGATGTCCAACAGATCGCGTGCATAGTCAAGTGCGTAGGCTGATGCGCTGGCATTGTATCATCCGTTATGGCGTGCCGGCATGCGTAGCACTAAAAGCCGAGTACAATGTAAAGAAATTGATCGAGTACACCGGCTGATGTGCTTACGTCGCGAGCGCATATCGCACCATATCATATGGGGCGGTGTGCGTTATGGCTGGAATAGTGCCGATAGACACATCCTAGAGGAGGATGGAGTGCTACAACGAAAGGGACTCGGTGCAAGTGCGACGTTCAAGAGCAGCTTCGTTGCTCAAATGGCAAGAGCATGGACACCGCAAAGAGTCGTTGACCGACTGATTCCGATGTGTCCAACTGGGTTGATAGGAAGCATGGTCAAGTCAACTTCCACCTAACACAGGTGTTGTCTGAACATGGCTGCTTTAAGAAATTCCTACACAGGTTTGCGCAGATTCTGCGGAGTGTCCTGAATGTGGGTGAGTGAAATCGGCAGAGCATGTGATGTTCGCATGCCCGCGATTCGAGGTAGAACGCAATACCATGCTGCTTATTAGTGGTATGGATACAACCCGGACAACCTCGTCGAGGATGTGCCGGAAGAAGCTATATGGAATGCGGTAAACACAGTCTCACAGATCATGTCGAAACTGCAGCGGTGGTGGCGTCTTGAACAAAACCAACGAGTGCAGTAAGGGCACCTGTGATGCAGTGAACACTTGCTCACCCCGACAACCAACATGTCGCGGGTGGGCGGACCTCAGTATGTGATATAGAGGTCTGCGGTTCACCGCGTGGTTGTTGTCGGGTCTCCAACGTGAGATTATGATACGGACCGTTGGTTACTATCATACGATCGACGGGTGGTAGGTAGCCCTGAATCGATTTGTGTGTATTGACGTCAAGTGCGTTAAGTGAGCGTGACGTTCTCAAGATCCCCCTGATGTTTGCTATACGGGCCGGGGTACGGACTGGCGAAAGGGTTTTGGTTTTAGTGGGTCGGGTAAGAGTTACTGACATACCCATCCCACTACCTGAGTACCTCCTCAGGTGTCTGGTTGCAGATTTCCGTTTACCTTGCTCAAGAAAAAAAAAAAAAAAGATCCAGATGCTGGGATCGCTTGCCGCTTTCCACGACATATCGAACGAATGCTCGCGCGCTCAGAAGCAGCTTTCTTCTCGCGCGTGACAGACGTTTTCCTCACAGTCGTTCAGTGAACACAGTTTCTCGGCTCTTGTGACGAATCCACTCGGCGAAAATGTCATAGAAAGAACACGCTGGTTGTGGACTTTGTGTTCTCCCAAAACACCTCCTTTAGAGCAGGTAAAAAGATTTCCTGGAGGAGTCCATCAAACTTGACATGGCTGATGTTAAATTCAGCTGCACAATCTCAACACTGCGTGTTTATCGAGATGAACGATGCAGGTGTAGCTCCACGGCTACAAAAGCAAACCACCTGAAACACTCTTTCCTTCACCTAGTGTTCTATCACGTACCAGTGTACGTCAATGCTCCAACTACTACATTAACATGGTCAAAACTTGAACGGAACGATTAGCAATGTTCACAAGGCTTGTAGAGCACATCAAAAGCTTCCGTATAGAGGTTGTTGCGATAGTTTACGGCGTTTATATTTCTTGTTATTCATTTTTTTCCAGGAGGAGGCTTATTTTAGCATAAGTGATTCTGGGCTGACCAGTTGAATTTAAGCTTATGCGGTATTTCGAAAAATTTCGTTTTAGGTGGTTCGAAACGAAATTCCGCGGAATTTCGCGGAATATGAGCATGGCGAAATCTGTTTTCTTGATTTCATTTCGTTTCGTAAAATTACAAAAATTTCGATAAAATAAACTAGCTTCTAACGAAATTTAACGGAATTCCGCGGAATTTCGAAGCAAATTTAAACTTAAACCATACTTTATATTACGTCCTCAGTGTTTCCAAGTCATTTCTTGCAATCCGAGCGCTGCATCAACTTGCTATGGGCAAAGGTATTCAATACAAGGTAGCTGCTGATGCTAAAGTGGAGGACTTTTAAGTGGACGATTATATCGGTGGAGCATCCAACGTGGAAGAGGCCATCGCACTGCAAACTGAGCTCGACACCTTGATGAAAAAGGGAGGATTTGCACTACGCAAATGGTGTTCCAATCGTCCTGAAGTTTTGGCCGATACTCCGGCCGACCAACTGGGAACGAGTTTGTCAATTACTTTCCAAATAAGCCCCGATGCGAAGGTGAAAACTTTGGGGATCACCTGGGAGCCAGGAACAGACCAATTACGATTCTATTACGATGTCACCCTAAGCGAACAATCGTGGACAAGGAGAAGTATTCTGTCGGCCGTCGCTAAGCTTTTTGATCCACTTGGGTTGATATCTCCCGTTATTGTGGTTGCCAAAATTCTGCTGCAAGAAAACTGATTGGGATACGTCTGTTTCAGTTCACATTGCGCGCCAATGGAAGGAATTCCACTCTCAGATAAATAATATCTCCGAACTAGAAATAAGTCGGTTCCTTTTTGGCTCAAAATGGGTGGATATTCAATTTCATTGCTTTTCTGATGCGTCTACCTTGGCATACGGGGCTTGCATGTACGTGCGGACGCTGGATGAAGCTGGAAATGTAAGGATTGAGCTGCTTGCATCGAAGTCGCGTCCTTAGCAGCACACATGTTTCACATAGGTTACTGCAACTGATATGTGACTAGATTTAGTCACAACCAAGTTGCTGCAACCATTTTTGTCTGACTCGTGCTACTCGGGGTGTCGCCCCGCTTAAACACTTGACGTTACCGCGACTTGAGCTATCCGCCGCCAAAGAAGCTGCTGCCTTGCACTCTAAAGTAGGAACGTTCCGATACTTCCGATATATCGGAATATCGATATTTTTGTTTCGATATCCGATATTTTTGTATCGATATTTTGCTTTCAATATATCGGTCATATCGATATTTTTGCTTTCGATATCGATATATTGAATCAGTACAAAGTAACGCAAAAATAACAATTTCATTGTATTTTGTGAAAGAAAATACTTCAAAATGGATCTGAAATGCCATATTTTTAATAGGCGCGGATGATGTGAGGTGTGCGCTGCCATCACAAGTAGCTTTGGAAACTAGACACTTTGCATTGACGCGCGTTGTGCAACATTTGACATGCCGCTGGTCCTGCGGATAAGTTTTCCACATTTATAATCCACATTAATGATTACGAAAGTTGTCATTTTGTTGCAAGGCACAATATACAAGTTTGATAAATTTGTGTTCATGGCTTGTTATGTTTCGAAACAATGTTTGCCTTTCCTTTATTGTTGTTCATTAGCTATCGAGAGCGATTTGTGCAAACCCTGCCCGTAGGATTTATGAGAGTTTCCTTACAAAATTTTACAGGTTTTCTGATGTAAATTCTGATTTTTTTCTGATGGAACTTTTTGCGTAAATTTTGAAGAATGCCCGTGAAAGTTTAAAAGAAATTCCTTTTATAGTTGAGAATATTTCAATGGATTTTCTGAAAATTCCTGATTCTTCTTTGAAAATTAAATTGAAACTTAAAAAAAAACATCCGTGGAAGATCAATACAAAAAAATTGTCAGCAAATTTCTAGAAACTCGAGTAATCGAATTTTTTCGAGCGAACGGAAAATAGTGAGGTTAGTATCATGCCGAAAACGCCACCGCCACCAGCTAAAACTACGACCGCCGATGATTGTTAGACTAGCACACTCTAGAAGCAGATTGGGTCAGGTAATAGAAAAAGTCATTTCTAATAATTATTGTAAAGAGGTAATACGATAGTAATTGAATAACAACAACAAATATATTCTAAATATTTTCATTTTTGAAATATCATATGATTTTTCGATATATCGATATTTTCATTCCAATATATCGGTGATATAGATACTTCGATTCGATTATCATATCGATTCAAATATCGATATTTTGAAGTATCGGAACGTCCCTACTCTAAAGTAACAAAGGCTTTATCGATAGGAAATGTTCGTACAGTTTTCTGGTCTGACAGTACGATTGAGCACCTCCAAACTCGTGGCAAGCCTTTGTAGCTAATAGAGTATCGATGATACAAACTGCTACTTTCGCACACTCCTGGCGTCACATATCAGGAAAGGAAACCCGGCTGATTTGGTGTCGCGGGGATGCCAATAAACAATTTTCTGTGCAGTAATTTGTGGATACGAGTACCACCATGGCTGTGTAACAATGAAGATGAATGGCCTAAACGGACTGAGCACGAAGGCCCTCCTGACGAACAGCTGGAAGTTCAAAAAGTTGTTCATACCGTTGTAGTAGAAGATCCATCCAACGAAATGTTCAGCTTGCACTCATATTTGTCTACTCTTCTGCGGATTGTTGCATATTGTCGTCGCTTTGCGTACAACTGTCGCAACCGGGACGATAGGAAGGATACATTCGCCCTTTCCCATGAAGAAATATATTCAGCTAAAATAACACTAACCCGAATTGCACAAGCAGAACAATTTTCTGTCGAACTGAAGGCGTTACAAGAGCGGAAATGTGTCGATCGCAAATCCCACCTGAAGAGATTGTCTCCGTTTCTTGATAATCAGGGAATCATCCGAGTAGGAGGACGGCTACATTTCTCGAACAAAGAGTACGCTGTCAAGCATCCAGCTGTTTTACCGAGTCAACATCCGTTTACACATCTGGTTGTACAGCACTTTCATCGTCGCAGTTTTCATGGCGGACCTCAATTAACCCTATCCGAGATACGACAAGAGTTCTGGCCGATACATGGAAAGCGTGTCGTCAACACCGTGCTTCGTAAATGTATTCGTTGTTTCCGCACTAACCCGACACCTATTGAGCAGCCAACAGGTCAGCTACCAGCCGGACGTGTACGCCCAGGACGACCATTTGTAATAACCTGTGTGGATTATTATGGGCCGTTTTATTTGAAACCACCTAGACGAAACGTAGCGACCCTGAAAGTTTACATAGCGTTTATGTATTTCTCTACGAAAGCGATGCACCTCGAGTTGTTAGCTACTTATCTACGGCTGACTTCCTTTCCGTTCTACGAAGATTTATCAGATGCCGAGGCATACCGGCCGAAATACATTCAGACAACGCTACGAACTTTTCTGGAGCGAATAATGAAATCAATGCACTCCATTAACTGTTGAATAATCAACTCAGCCTCTCGGTTATCCGTAATGAACTTGCCCAACAAGGGATCACTTGGATGTTTATCCCACCACGTGCTCCTAACTTTGGAGGATTATGGGAGGCAGCCGTGAAATCCGTGAAAACCGCCTTGAAACCGCAGCTGAGTCACGACGAGTTCATCACACTTTTGGTGCAGATCTCCGCCATCCTGAATTCTCGTCCTCTTTCTCCACTATCAGACGATCCTACGGAATTCAAAGCTCTAACCCCCGTGCACTTCCTAATAGGCTCAACAATGAAAGCGCTCCCAGAGCCCATTTTATTAGAAATTCCCACAAACCGCCTTGACCACTACCAGCGAATCCAGCAAATGTTCCAACGCTATTGGCAACGATGGAGCAAGCAGTATCTCACAAAGCTGCAGATGACAACGAAGAACTCGCTGTTAGATCCCTTTCGTATTGGAAGCATCGTTGTATTACGAGAAGACAACTTGCCACCTCTGTGCTGGCCATTAGCTCGAATCATCTGTTTACATCCTGGTACAGACGGAATCGTGCGTGTTGTGACGGTGAAGACAGCGACTGGAGTGTACAAGCGGGCAGTCAACCGTATCTGTCCCTTGCCGATCGACGGTACTGATCAACGGAGATGAAACGGAGTTTGCATCAACCATGAATGTATAGTTGGAATACATACATAAATAATTGTTGTATAGTTAAGTTGAAGCTAGTTCAAGGGGGCCGGCAATGTTTAACTTTGAATGTAGTTAGATTATCGATGCAATAGATTTAAACACAAAAATGAAAAGTTAATTAATTTAAACATAAAAACAGAAATAAATAGACTAGAACTTAAACTGTTATACAAAGCATGCACATACATACAATACTAAACAGCCCTGTAACAGACACTAAGCTATAGTACGGATGATATTTAAAAATAAATCAGATAGCACACAATACACATTTACAACACGAAACGATAGCCATTACATAAGACCTCACCAAATTAATATCAACCGCACACTCCTCGTCCACTAGCTAACGAAGTCAAATTATAATCCCCTGTTGTTCCGGTCTTCATCGTCTTTAGCGATCGACTCCATTCCGTTCCGTCCTATTCCAATTTGCGTCCTCTTGATTTCCGGTAAATGCTTCTGTAATTCCCGCTCTTGGAGAACGTCCTACTAAAATATTTTAGTTTTTTCATTGTCCTGGAACTTAATATAATTTGACGGGAGCTGAAATTTTTGCGTCTTCTTTGCAGCACGGCACACTTTTATCTTTTCATCGCCAGGGAGAGAGTTCGATCTGACCTGAAAATATGAATACATAGTGATTCTACTCTTTGCTTGAATCTCTCGGGTTTTGGAACATGTTCTTCCGTATGGAAACTTATCTCAAGCTGCTTCCATAAGTATATGGAATTAAACTGCCGTAGTTAACAGGATAGTGCCTCATATTCGCAGAATCACTCGACTCCTCACCTTCGATATGCCAAAAATCACAAACCACCTCAACATAAACAATATGCGCGAACTGATTTTGTTCCAATCATTTTTTTAATGAGCGTCTTAGCAGAAATTTCTGAGTTATAATATCACAATTTATTCTTCTATTACCTAGTAATACATTTTTTGAACAAACAGATACTATTTAATTTCCAATTTGAAAAAAAAGATCTTATAATTGATTTTGTGCATTATTTTCCCACTACTCGGAAAACTGTTTTCAGCGAATGAGTCAAGACAAAATTGTCAAAACGACTTATCTGCTTTTGTAAACAAAGATTCAAACGACGATTTGACGAATCCAATAGCTCTCCCACGCAAACCAACACTATCAACAGGTAGCGGAAACCTCCACCTACCTATTGGTGGTGTAGGTTTGCGTGGGAGAGCTATCAGATTCGTCAAATCGTCATTTGAATCTTTGTTTACAAAAGCAGATAAGTCGTTTTGAAAACTTTGTCTTGGAGTGATGTGCACGTGGTGTACTTAAAAGTCACTCCAATAAAGTTTAAAAAAACAATGAATGGGTTTTAATTTAAATGGCTCGATATCACCATATTATCCGAACGAAACCACAAACCAAATTACGTTGCCATCTTCATACTTGACTGCCCACCAATTAGTAGCCAATTCAACCTAATGATTCAATCTCATTCCTCAGGCCGCATCTCACTACTGCATTGACGTCACCGCGCATAACCAGCCAGTAGCACGACGAGGGCTCATCTTGGGGCTCATCATCTCTCGCTTACCACATCATGAGGGTGCTGCCGGGAACTACTGTCGCCGAACCGCGCACGGCAGGCAGAAGCCATCCAATATGTTGACCCCTGACCTGATGGCTGGGAGACGACGATGAGATAATGCGGTGTGTGCGAGGGTATCTCTGAATGCGAGAGCGGTGCAGATTTATATACGGTACTTAAGAAGCGTTTGATTATACACATTTCCAATCACGGACTGTCTGTGGCAAACGGCAAACAGCTTCTTCGCCATTTATGAGCCATCCGCATCATCACCGTCGTTTGCCAACATTATGTGCGCTGGCTTCTTACCAGGGACTGATCACACATTCTTCGTAATGCTATCTATACGAGCACTACGCGGATTTATAGGATGTTACGTTTGTTGCTCGGTGGCACGGGTTCTGCAGGGGTGGCGTGAGTTTTTTTTTTTAAATTTTACAACAAAACATAAATACAATAGGCATTGTATTTATGTTTTCTAAGAAACGCAAGAATAGTCGAGAACTTAATAATGATACATAAGAAACAATCAATATGAAGCAGAACTTATTACTAAAAGGTCAAGTCAAATTATTTCAAAAGAAAACAAGCCCATCCGCCCCTGACGGAAACAGCATAACTCCACCGCAACTTACCGAGATCTGATATCCGGAAGATGTCCAACTTTGGAACTATGTACGTCAAACATTATTAGAGAGGCAATTCGGTGATGCGGACTGCGATGGCTTCCCAGTCTCGCTCGGGGCGCACGCCGTCCATCGTCATCGTCAACGCTGCGCCGGCCGTGGTGTCGTTCGGTGTTGATGGAGTTTGATCGTTCCAAAAATCGTAATCCAAATCCAAACGACCCCGGGGTGCCGCAGATGGCTGGGTTGGGACGCACGCCCCGAAGGGAATGTGATGTGCAATGTGCGGTAAATTTAAATATAAATGTGAATATTTGAATAAACGGTTTTCCTATATGGTGCCGAGTGGTCCCAACAAACTGATCGGTTGCTGCGTAGGTGTTGAATGAAATGTATCTTCGATTATTTATGGCTAACGCTTTGTAATTGTATGGAGTATTTGAAATTATGATGAGCCAGGTGGATTTCTACCTGTTGTGACTTGTGGGGGCGGTTCACGTCGTGATTTGATGGATTTTTTTTGAGGGGAAGTTAAGTTATGTTTTCGTTTCGTGGTTGCGATGTTGGCTCACACAATATCTGACTGCTGGTGGATGGCAGTGCGAAGAAGTGGTTGGCAATTGTGTGTGTGTTTTTTTTTTGCTAAACGAACAGGTTGATTTGTATGGATTAAGGCAGTTAGCCAGACACATACAGTCAGGTCATCCCAATGAAAGTGAAGTGTTGGTCATATTTCATAACCACGTTGATCGTCGCGTCGGTTATTGCTGCCAACAAGAAATGGGAAAATAAGCCGCGGGCACTCCCTCGCTACGATATAAAAATGAGCTGACTCTCAAGGTAGTTTTGTATCACGTTCTTGAGCGGATTTTCGGTGGCTTTTATTGGAATTCCTTTGAAAAATGTTAGCGGATGTCTCAGCTGACGCACGAGAGGACCTCCAGTCAGTTCACCTATTTAATCCGATAAATGGCTCAAGCCGTTTATAGGGGGCTCGTGCTGTCAACTTGATGTCCAGTCAGAGTGAAGAAAAACAAACAATTTGATCGCTAGTCAGGATGGTATTCATATACGTGTACTTAAAACATTGAGGCACGTGCCGAAATAGTCTGAATCTAGTACGTACGTGGTATATAAGAAGGTGCTGATTGTGAATTCAAGCCTTCTTATATACCACAGTGATCAAAATGCTCGAACGATGGATGCAGTTGACCTCCACAAACGTCAAATCAGAGACTAATCCGCAGGCAAGCAGGCGGTCATTTCTGCTCGCAGAAAACTGGATACATATGCATAGCATATAGTGCAGATGGCTACTGAGCAATTCTCTGTAAAATCATGATTTTTTTGAGATTTCAATTTTGTATTTTTTGAATTACCTGAAATTTTGCATATACATTCTTTGTGATAAAAAAACATAATTTGCATAATTGGTTTTCCGTTTTGACTCCAGCCTAACTTTTGACAAGGGCATATGCAAAAACACCTTGTATACTTTCAAAAAATATTATTTTAAAACAGCTTGTCAGATCGTTTTGGTGTCTTCGGCAATGTTTTAAGTAATCAATGACGCTATGTGAAAAAATATACACTATAAAAAAAAAAAATGGTTCAATAATTGAAAACAATACATAAAAATAGATTTTCTCAAAAACTTTTTTTTTCAATAATTTTTATTTTTTGATTTGTTATAGTAGATAATATACGTAATTTTTGCACTATGAGTCATAATGGAGAAATGATGGACAAAAACGTTATATATTTTTTTAAAATAAGTTGCTTTTTCAATAACGGTCGAAATATTTTTCTCTCGTTTCTATCAACTTGATTTTATAAAAGAGCGTTATAGTATTTTTCTCACAAGTGCTACCGTTTCTGAGATACGGCGTTTATAAGATAAAATATACAGATTTTTCAAGTTTTCAGTCGTTTCCAAATGTTTTTCGATTCTTTTCAACCTAGAATAAAATTTTACTGAGTCATTGATATTTATTGACAAATGCTAGTAATGAAGCAGTGGTTGGCCATTTTCTGAGTGAGCTTGTGGAAAAAAAAACTTTACATAAAAAAACACAGTAAATTGCAGCCAATTGAATCCTGCCCTGCCGTAATCTGAAAAAGTGACGTATGAGCCAAATTACAACCTACATGTTTTCCGTTCTTCTGTTATTAAAAGCTCGATGAATATTACTCGTTAACACCATTTTTTGAAAAATGGCGTATACGTAACTTTGCCAGACTACGACAGTGCCATTCACAACCAGCACAGTGTATGGAAGGCTGCGTGACAAAAGATCAACACGATAAAACGTCGAATGAAAAAAAATTAATAATCTTCTACTTGATCGAAACAAAAAAATGAATGATATGTTAAGAATATGCTTCTGAACTAAAATCTAGAATCTAAAGGTTCTGAAGCCACCATTTGAGAGACATGGAGGCTCCTCTTTTTTTTTTCGAAAAAGCCAATTGCTTTATTGCAGAAGGATTGTTAGCCTCCTTCTACGCTTCTCAGATGCCTCCTTGAAAGCTGCTTGGAAGCCTCTTTTTAAAAGACATCCTATCAAAAGGCACGGAACCCACCCTTTCACACGCAACAAAAGCGTTCATGAATTCGTGAACTAACGAGTTCACGGTGTATTTTTTTCGGGAACAACAGTCACGAATTCGGGAATACAGTCACGTTTTCTGGAACGTTCTGGAAAACGTGACTGGTGTTCCCGAATCCATGAATTAAATCACGGTGTATTTTTGCTGGTTCACGAATTCGGGAACGTTTTTTTTGCGTGCAGAGGCTTGGAAGCCGTTTTTCAAATGGTTCGGAGCCCTCCTTTGAGAGGCTCGGAGGACTCCTTTCAAGAGGCCCGGAAGCCTCCTTTCAAGAGGCCCGGAAGCCTCCTTTCGAGAGGCCCGGAAGCCTCCTTTCAAGAGGTCCGGAAGCCTCCTTCCAAGAGACTCGACTTGGCCAAGTACGAGACACTGAAGACGACCTCGCAGTTTAGGTCGAAATACGTATCTGTAAAGATAACAAAACGTAGTGGAATTAAATGGAAAGTACTAAACTTAAATAATTTTTCTGACCCATTTTTGGCCAAATTTTAGGTAAGGGGTCGTACACTAATTACGTAAGCACTCATGGGGGAGGGGGGTCTGCCTATTTCTTACGCTCCATATAAATAAAAAAAGATTTGTATGGAAAAAATCTTACATAGGGGGAGGAGGGAGTTGAAAAACCCAGAAAAAATGCTTACGTAATTAGTGTATGGGCCCTAAGCATGTTAAGGTTGACAAGTCTACAGCAATGATATGGAAATGCTAATATCATCTTCCAAACTTGGACGTACATGTTCATGATAGAATTAGAGGCGAAAGTATAGAATTGATAGTTCCGTTAGGATACGGCAGGCATGAAGAATGTTTTTATAGAAGTCGATTTGAAAGCGAGCGGAGGGCAATATTTGTGATGGCACATATCACACGACCTTCCTTCTGCCAAGCTCCCGTGTGAAGGGGGAGGGAAGAATATCAGTGTGGAAGCTGATATATCTCCACTGGCAAAAGGAAGGTGGTTTGACTTGCTCACTAGGGATCATGGTCGGTACTTTTATTTATTAATATAAAATTATGTATCCCGTAGTTTCTACGCTGAACTGAAGGTTGATTGGTGGTTTTTACGTATAGAAAAGAACACAAAGAAAAGTTTACATCAGGAAAACGCTGTCGTTGTCGTCGGATAATTACCTTTAAATGCATTTATAGTAAAAGTTTATGAAGGTCAATAACTATTCAAGGGCCATATCTGGTTTTCGAGCATTACGGACATTATAATAATTCGCGGAGAAATGCCTCCAGGAATAATCGCCAACGGTAGAAGAATCACATCGCAATGCCTCTTATGAACCAATGCCTTTGTGAACCTTTCTATGTAATTCATTTTTATGGAAACCATTTTTCATGACGTCTCCGCGGTCCATGATCAATAGAATTACGTCACAATGCGTTTCTACTAATAAATCGAAAAACAAAACAACACAGTTCCATAGGGTCGTACAATAATGATGTCACGTGTTTTAGGGGGGAGACGGCTTCAGATTTTGTGATGCTACATGTACTAGGTACATACAAAAAAAAAGTGAAGGAGTGGGCAGGGGTGGTCCACACGGTTTTCTACTCCTATTATCAAAAGTTCAAATCTAGCGTAATAATTTTCGTACAATGCTGAAATTAAAGTTGATTTTTCAGCATGAGTAAACAAACGATCTACGGATGTTTCATCCCCATGTGCGTTGTGGTTCTCTCAATTCGTGCTCTTGAAAAATCACTTGAAAAAGCACGTGGTTTCCAAGATGGCCGATTTGTGGCTTTGTTGTATAACCACCTTAATCGATTTGATCCCAACAAGTTGCATTCCTATTGAAATTTGACCAGATCGGACTATGGGTTCAGAAGTTATGGGCAAAATACATTTTTTATACCAAAAACGAGCGAGTAAAAAAATCCCACTGATTTTTTGGCATTTATTCTTAACCGATTAGCTCGTAACATATTGCATTCGACGCGGAATCCTTTCCCATTGTTTCCTATCGAAAATTTGCCATATCGGACTATGGGCTCAAAAGTTATGTTCAAAATACTGTTTTTATAACACACGAGAACGGCTCAATCACCGCTAGGTGGATTAATCTGTTTTTTTTTACGAAATAGGATAGAAATTCAATAATGAATTCATTTTTTAAAGTTTTTTTTTGTTCAAACACACGGGGAAGGGCCGTTTGGCCGAATACCGTTCGGCCGATTACCATTTGGACGAATGCCATTAGGCCGAATATACCATTTGGCCAAACAGACCATTAGGCCGAAAGTCATTTGGCCGAAAGGGTCATTTGGCCTAAAGGTTTATTTGGCCGAAAGGGTCATTTGGCCGGAAGGGTCGTTTGGCCGAAAGGATCATTTGGCTGAAAGGTTCAGTAGCATTAGCATAGCATAGCATAGCATTGGCATTGTTACGATATAATTCGTAGATTGGACACTAGTAATACTCATGTTTTACATTTGAGATGCTTATCTAGGATGCTATCAAAAACCAAGAAAGGGAGTGATTCTTGATTCTAGCCCTAAACAAAAATAACAAAAGCTAAGGATTACTCTTGGCCACGCCCATATTCACCGTAGCTAGGGAGAGGAAGGAAGTGTTGATGTGGTACTTACTTAACGAGAGGACACCGACTTAGCGACACCCTCATAAGTACTACGGAGTCGGATAATGAGGAAGGTATTCGTCGGATTTGCCTGCAGCTGGCAATGTAACCGTGGTTGAGCTTACTCCGTAACGCACCACGCAAAGGTGTCTACCCAGCGTTACGGTTCTAGGTCATTTGGCCGAAAGGTTAATTTGGCCAAAAGGGTCATTCAGCCGAAAGGGTCATTTGGCCGAATCATCATTTGAAAATTCAGAAATAAGGAGTGAGAAGAGCGAGGTCTCAATTCTCATTCCTCATTTCTCACTTCTCACTAACCACTTCGCACCACTCACTTTTCACAGTGAGAAGTGAGAAATGAGGAATGAGAATTGAGACGTCTCTCTTCTCGCTCCTAAATTCTCACTTTTTAAATTACCTATTCGGCCAAATAACCCTTTCCGTAAAACGACTCATTCGGCCAAATGACCCTTTCGGCCTCATTCGGACAAATAACCCTTTCGGCCAAATGATCCTTTCGGCCAAATGACCCTTCCAGCCAAATGACCCTTTCGGCAAAATGACCCTTTCGGCAAAATTACCATTTTCGGCCAAATGACCTTACGGACAAATGACCCTTTCGGCCAGATAATTTTCGGCCTAATGGTTTGTTCAGCCTATTGGCATTCGTCCAAATGACTTTCGGCTGAACGGGTTTCGGCCAACCGACCCTTACTCGAAACACACAAAACTAATCCATTTGTATCAACACATGCACATTTGAGTAAGTCATAACTCTGAATGATATTGTGTTAAACTACTAGGACTAGAAAATCCAATGGATTCCTCGGCTTTTATCCCAACGTGTTTCATTTCATAATTTACCTTGCCAACAGTGGTGGAAATCTGTGAACCTTGCCCACAAAACGAGAAGTACACAGTATAAAAATGTTACAGCATATATGATGTAACAAAATGGCTCCGTTCGATTCGACACATTTTTCAATCACTTTTTAAAATTACAGGTCGTCGTTACTATGGAGCTTGTATTCAATATTGCATACAAGAAAAAGTTGGATGTAAAATTAGAGGCTATTGAACACAAAAATAAGCGTTTAAATATTTCCATGGCGTGTAGTTTTCAGAATTTTTAACTGTGTAGGTAATGCGAAATACTCACGAACACTTGTTTTGCCGTTTCCTTGCCTACCTACTACTCGCAGAGAAACCAGAAAAACGAACCCCGAAAAATGTTCGTGAAGCTTCGCGAGTCATTCGGGTTAATTTGCAAAATGTCATAAAACAACTTCGGAACATGTTTATCACGGATGTTCGAGGTGTTCGAGCAAGAACACCTTTGTTTATTGTTATTGTGTTTATCACAAGTGAAATTTATCCATTGTATTCGAAATAACCACAAATACTCGCGACCGTGATTTTTACTCCCGAACAAAATATTGCCCTGCTTTTTTACTTTGCTCTGCCCGTACTCGCGAACAAAGCAAGCACCAGAAAAATGCAGGCAGTAGGTTCACGCGAGTGTGGCATTTTATGTAGGCCCAATTACACTCTTTTCTTACTCGTGAAGCGAGTATTTCCACCACTGCTTGCCAATCCCTAATTAACCAGCATTCAGACGCGGCCGGCGCCAGTATTGCCTTTATTAGAATATTGGATTACCAGTATTTACACACTGATGATGTTTACTGAACCCGCGTATCATATGCTGGTTCCTTGTGTACCGAAAGCTAATCCGACAATAATGGAGTAGTAACCGCCTGCGGTCAATCATGCAAGGCCTTCGCAACCTAGCGGCTACTGAATGAGCTCAAGATTCCCAAATTGGACGCATAGCCAAAACACTCGCTATCCATTTGTCAGGCCAACACTACCACACAGCCAGGCCGACGGAGGTCCTTCAGCAGCTTAGTTGGTCAAAGCACCATTCTAGCGTACTGAGGGTCATGGGTTCGAGTCCCATCGAAGTGAAAGTGGTTACCTCCAATAAATTTTTCAAATTAATATCTTCCACATAATGTACATATTCATATATGAGTTTTTATAACATTGTAAACAAGAGAGGGGAAAACACAAAGTCTGGTTTAAGATGTGTCGTTTAAAGCCTATTCTATTCACTGGGTCTTATTTCGTTTATCATTATCCACGGACAAAATATCACCTAGGCTGGTATGAAAAAGCTAATGGAAACCCAGTTCGACGACGGCGACAGTGGGTGTAATGTTTTGGTCAATTGAGCATCTTCAGGATACCCTGCAATTAGTTTCTCGCTCCATTTCTCCATTTCTCTTCCATTCCATTCGGGTCCCATTCACTCAAATATGTTGTCCAGCGAATCTATCGGGCAGTTTCGGTGGGACAAAATGCCCATCGATGCCGGATGTGAGTTGGAAGCTTTAAAGGTAACCAATTGCGAAGGACTCGTTCGTTGTGTTATTTTATTATTTCTCACATAGAGATGTTGTGATAATACAGTCGCCTCTCCACATCTCGTTATTGAAGGGACCATCGAGATAGGGAGAGATCGAGGAATGGAAAGATAATTGAAATGGGTACTAGATTGAAAAAAGCTCGTTGCTATGAAAAACGACAACAAAATGTCAACTCTGGTTGTTCATGTGTTTGTTATTGTCCAAAAATCGTCTAGTAACCTAGAAATATGAATATATCGACATAGGGAGAGAGAAACGTGAGCAAATTATGGCTAGAACACATCGAGATAGAGAGATATCGAGATAGGAAGGATATCGAGATGTAGAATGCCCAAATGTATGCAAATCGAAGGGACCGAGATAACTATCGACATAGGGAGAGATATCGAGATATAGAACATCGAGATGTGGAGCGTCGACTGTATGTGGCAGCCAGTTTGATTCAGGTAATTGAACATTAGGATCATTCTATTTTATAGAAGGTTTGAGGGTTCTAACCTTCGTATGTCTTCTGTCGACATTTTTTGTGACGGTTTGGCAGTATTTCGACAAAATTGATGAAGAATTGTAGCAAATTGCTTGGCCAAACAACATTTTTGGTGAAATGAAAGTTTTGGCCAAAGTGTACGAGATGAACCGGCCTAGGGCCGAAAATCTCGTAAATAAAGATAATTCAATTCAATTTTGGCCAAATGGCTTTTTCTGCCAAATAACCGTTTCGGCCAAACGGCATTTTCGGCCGAATGATCTATTTGGGCAATCGACTTTTTCGGCCCAATGACTAGGAAGTCGAATGACATTTTCTGCCATGTGTCTATTTCGGCCGAATGGGATGTTCAGCATATTCGGCCAAACATCTTTCAGCCTATTTGCCTTCAGTCAAATGGCTTAACACCCAATTACTTTCGCTCCTTCTCCTGCCAATGGCGTTTCCCGATGAGTTGAAGGCTTTAGCTGTGCAATCTACATATATTGGGCCGTATTTCATTCGTATGGAATTCAAGCAGACCAGAATTTCATTCTGATAGCAATCATGCGACTGCGAAGGCTTGAATAAGTTAGTAACCTGATATTGCACTTATATTATTCTTTTGGATTGTTATCATATAATTCGGCAACGTTCTGTTTCAGTTCACAATCCTCGACCTCATAGTATTGGCCACATTGCAAGAAAACTTCATTGAAGCTTTTGTAAGTGATGTAATGATATAATCCTCTACACGCAATGGCCACTAGCCCAAACAAATAAATGGTTGCAAAGGTGCGCTGTAGGTGTTGTTGTATCCGTATAATTAAAAAGAACTTGCTTGATTCCATTACATATCTGAACGTTAAGTCAGAAATTAAGTTCTAAGTATTAATCAATTCACTAAGCCGCTCAATTTGAGCTCAAATCAACTTGCTTGCCCAATTCAGTTGAATCGTTTGACCCAGGCCATTTAAATCGAACGCAATCAAAAACGTTTCGCTAGCCTTCTAGATTTGAACGCATCTGTTTTCTTTGGAGTGTCGGTTCGATTCCAATGTAATTGAAAAAAAAATGATTGTTTCAAAAATAGTCACTGTATAATGATTCGTAATTGTCTATTCTTCAACACAGAACGTTTTATTATTGACAAGCCCTGTAGGTTTAAACTACATACTTCGCTTTAAAGAATGAGCCTTAATATTATTTCCAGACTTTGTATAAAAACTGAATACCAACCTCAAACATATTTAAAACCACGATCGCGTCTAATCCCTCCCGGGGGCCATCCACCATCGACAACCTTACATGCTCACCGTCACGATCACTCGGCCTAATGCCGAAGCCAATAAGAACGATCTCTGTGAATGGGTTCCTCCACTTCGCGGTCCGAAAAGCCTATCGACCACTTCTCCCGAAAACAGCCAAAACAACTTGTTTTGACATATTGAACGAGCACAGCCGCGCGCGATCCGTTGCGATGACCAGTCCGCTCTAACTCCATGAAATTTGAAGATTAATCCCTGCCTGTCACTCTTCCCCCTGGTCGATCACCGGCCACGGCTTCAATCATCGATAAGACACTTAAAATGTAATTTATAGCTGGCTGTATTATAATAATGTGATAATAGGCATAATATTTTCTCGAACAAATTGACTGACAAAGGCGCTGCTAGACCCAGACCCCGGCCCACTGTCGGATGGCATTAGCTTCGTTTCGGTGGCTGTCCTCATCAACATCATCATCGAATCGAACGCACGACCCGTTTTTTATTATTTGACACCGTGGCGGAAGGTAGGCACAGGTTCCTACCTGTTGATCCGCCACCTATGGACCACGGTGGTGGTGGACGAAATAACCACGCATTTGAATTCGAACTGGGACTCGCTGTGTGGCGGTGATTGAATAAATTTCGGGATTATGACGAACCGAATTACCACCAATAAATAGAAATCTGTATGCAAAGTTGACAATTTGTCTGATGCCACCGATGACGTTGCTTTTCTCGGGTTTCAACGGATGTTGTAACACGTCCGCCAGGTGAGATTAGTACGGTTTAATTGATAAAAATTTTGGGATAATTTATTGATTTATGCAAAGCGTTGATTTGCATACTTCATTGTTTGGCTGACGCCTAAACCTTGTAATTCGTATTAAGGATTAAATAGAGTCAACAAGTAGTCAGATTGTTTTTCCTTTATTTTTGTTCAACCTATTGCTTGGCAGCCAACACTGAATTCCGAATAATAATTATGAATGCTCTAATGCCTAAATATTAAAGATTTGAAGAAGAAAATGCGTCATAGTAGGAATAATAAATGTGCGAGATTCTGTAATAAGTTGTCAATAAATAAGATCAATCAGGGCCCTTGTAACTTTAATATTTAAACAAATCGAGTGAGAGTTAACAAATTAATTATTGCTTTTTATTACTATTCAAACAATTAACGAATCAGTAGTTCGTAAACTACTCATACCAAACTGAACTCACATTGCCTCACAGAACGTTGTACACCTGAACCTGCGGCGAGGTGCAGTCACAGACAGATGGGTCGTAGACTTGAGTCTTGGCAAATTCTTGTAACAGTTTCACAGTTGGTACCAAACTGTCCAAGCATTGCACATGGGTCTGGTACATAATAGTAACGTCATCTGCGCTGCAGTATTCATGAGCCACTTTATCGACGCACTGGTGCGTTTCCGGTGCCAACAATTGTGGATTGCCGTATTGGTTGTACAGACGCTCCAGCTGCACTCCGTTACCGGTCACATTGTAAAATCCGTAACGCACCGAGGATTGGTACAGCACAGCTGGGAACTTATCGTTCTTTAGGATGTTACCCTTGCAGAACTCTACCAGTGTCTCTTGGGAAAGCTCCAAAAAGCCAGAGACAGTATCCAGAACTTGGGTATGCTCCAATGCGTCATGCCGCAAGAACTGCTCTTCAGACACCAAGTTTCCATAATTACGGTAGTAACAAACGAAAGACTCGTAAGCGGCGGTGTTCACATCTTTCGGGGCGCATCTCTCCCGTACGGAGTTCAAGCAGACCAGTGTTCTATTCAGGTAGCAATCGTCCGATTGCGAAGGCTTGAAGAAGTTGGTGACCTGATGCTTCACTACACCGGTGTCATCGTTCCAGCTATTCAAATTCAACAAAGCACATCGCACCAGACGGCGCACTTCCGGCTTGTTGGGGTAGGACTCGGCAACGTACTGCTTCAGTTCACAATCCTTAACCTCATAGTATTGGCCACATTCTAGGAAAGCTTCATCGAAGCTTTTGTAGGTTATGTAATGATGTAGTTCTCCACACGCAACGGCCACTAGCCCAAACAGAACGATCGCTGCAAAGGTGCGCATTGTTGTTAAAAAATTATGCAATGGACCGCGACGACAACAAGCTTCGCACTGAATTTTTGCACCCTGGGTGAACGTATTTATTTGCGCATGGAAATAACAATTTTGGTCCGGACGTGCTTTTTTTGCATACAGTCTTTTCGTGGGTTAGCTTAGGATGCATATTGTTTGTACTGATAATGTAACTAAACTCGTAAAATGTGTCTATCAGTTATTTTTTGGAAGAAGACTATTTTGTATTAGTTGAGCAACTCCATAAGAAATATCATTGCCCAAAAAAATCTGGTCAGATTGACTCCGAGTGATTGAAGAGTGAGTTCAAGGAGTAAAGTAGACAATCGAAGAATTGATGAGCAATATGTTACAAATATGCATCATGAAAAAAATGAAAATAATGTTTCTTTTGCTTTTCGAAGAACTATCTTTAATTTCAGTGAATGGAGTAGCTATGTGGCCAGCGAGAGTGAGATCAATACTATAATCTGAAATATCCAAGCATAGCAACAATAGAGTTGCAAAAATTATAACTGATGTAAGATTAAGTGATGATTCGTTCAACAAGATTCATGATAAGAAAATTATTTTGAGCTTTTTAGTGGAATGTTTTCACCTGTCATAAGACGAGTATTAAACAATCCCATTGAATTCCACCACTTAATTGAAATACGTATCTGTCAGGATACAATTAAGTGGTGGAATTCAATGGGATTGTTTAATACTCGTCTTATGACAGGTGAAGATTCATGATTTTTTTTCTCACAAGCAAATAGTAACTAATAACCAACATAATCAACATTAACAGAATTGAAACATGATCCGGTCAAAAAACATTGCAAGTTAGAAATGTTCAAGAAAATGTTCGAAGACAATCATTGAATAATCTCTATCAATTTAAAAAAAAAACAATAAATGGGTGTTACAATTTATATTAGTATGTAATTCACTGGCGGCGCCAGAGCTCTGATGATGATGGGGCATCAGCATTTTTGGCGTAATTGATTCATGTATTATTAGGCGTTACTACTGACGCTTAGAACTGACGCTGAGAACTATAATTGGAGGCGTTAATCAATCAAGCGATAAATCAATTCAAAAAAGTGTCAGGTTGTTTCAAATATTACGAAAATTTTATTGCATTTTTCCGTCTATAAAATACAATCCAATCGTGCTATTTATTGAAAAGGTTTCTAGGAATTCTTTTGAATGTTTTTTCCAAAATCTTCCAATTCGAAAATTATTTCATGTAATTCCTTCGGATATCATTGGAAATGTCATTCCCTCGGAAAATCTTCAGTAATTTCTCCGGAATTTCCAGCGAGAATCCTTTTAACAGTTCTTGGGCAAAATTTCAAGAATTTCCTTAATTCCGTACGAATTTATAAAGGAACTCTTGACAGCATTTCTCACATTCTTAAATATCGCCGAGAATTCCTCCGGAAATTATTTCCAACAGAAATTCAGAAATTGCTTTGGAAATTCGTTAAGACATTCCTATGAAAATTCAAAGAAGCAGTTCTGAGAAAATTTTGAAAATATTTTCGGAAATTTGTATCTTTGAAATAATTCTCTGATAGAAAATTTGTAGGAAATTTCGAAGGAATTCTTGGAGGAATGCACAGAGAGAGAGAGAATTTTTGTTTTGCTTGACGTCCACCCAGGAACAGCTTGGCTGACAGCGTGGGAACAATCTTACCAAAATAATCGTTAAAAGCCAATTAAAATCATTCAATACGCAATAAGTTTCTCGCGTTGATGAAATCTCATAAACAAGAAATTGTTTTAGTAAAATTCCTTTCAAAATCCCTGCAGGAAATATTCCTGCAATTTTGTTGAAAGAATTTTTCTGGAAAATTATGGAAGAATGAGATAAGAAATCCTAAAGGAATTTTCGGAGTAGTTTCTAACAGAAATTTCAAAGCATAGAAAGAAGGTAATTCGCGAGGATTTTTTAAAGAATCCTCAAAAAAATATCCAAGTGAAATTTACGAAGCATTCCTAAAAAAGTTCTAAAGTATTTTGTGGAGAGATACCTGAAAGAATGCTCTAAGAAAATTCCGCAGGAATTTCAAAAGGAATCTCCCAAGGTCTAAAGGAATTTATTACGAGATGCTAAAAAAATCCGGAAGAATTTGTGGAGAAAGAAAATTTTGAATGAATTCTCTTCCTAGAGTTTCCAAAAGGATTTCTTGAGAAAGTACTGGCAGAATTATTGAAATATATTCCGAAGAAATTCTTGAATCAATTTCCAATGAAATTCCTAAAAGTTTTCCAAGGTATTAGAAATATCGGAAGGATTTCTCCTAATGGCATTTCCAAAGGTATTCCTAAAACAATTTCCGTAGATGTTGTAGGTACTAAAGAAACTCCTTAATGATTTCGTAAAGGAATTTCCGAATGAATTTTTGATTTATTCTTATATTTCATTAAATAGAAAATTATAAGGAATTTCTAAAGGAACTTCTGGATTCAGTTCCTAATATCTTCGAAGTAATTTCTGGAGAATTTTCAGAAGAAATCCCAAAACAATCCGAAAAAATTTGGGAGGAAATTTAAAAATGTCAGAAATTTCTACAAAATTTAATTTGAAAATTTATTTCGAATTCTTTCAGAAATTTCCATTGGAATTATTATGGAACATGCTTCGGAAATGGGTTTAACCCGTTAGGCATAAGTATGTTAGGCATAAAGACGTTAGGCATAAGTACGATAGGTATAATAGACGTAAGGCTTAACGGACGATAGGCATAAAATGACCCAAAGAACAGCCTATGACATAAAAACGTCCATTATGCCTAACGTCGCGGATCCTTCGGAAATTCATTCGGGAATACATAAAAAAAATATTTTGTTCCTTCGGAAATTTCTTTATGTATTCCTTGGTAAGTCCAAATTATTTTCGGAAATACCTTTCGAAAATATCCTCAAAAACTCCATCGGAAATTCTTCTAAGGATTCCTTCGAGAACTCCTTTACAAACTCTTTTAGGGAATTCTTCCGAAATTCTTTTGGAACTATTTATTTTGTTTGACGTGCCTCATCTTAAGATCGACAGTAATGGATTTTTTCACATTTTTTAGGTTCATTGCAGGCTTCAACGACAGATTGCAACAAAATTGTTGTAAAATATACGTAAAGGCTATAGGATCACATACATTCGATCGGGACCAGCTATGGCAGCTAATGCACGAACACGGTTTTCCGGATAAACTGACACGGTTGATCAAAGCGACGATGGATCGGATGATCTGCGTAGTTCGAGTTTCAGGGGCATTCTCGAGTCCCTTCGAAACCCGCAGAGGGTTACGGCAAGGTGATGGTCTTTCGTGTCTGCTATTCAACATCGCTTTGGAAGGGGTAATACGAAGAGCAGGGATTAACACGAGTGGTACAATTTTCAATAAGTCCGTCCAGCTATTTGGCTTCGCCGACGACATAGATATTATGGCACGTAACTTTGAGAAGATGGAGGAAGCGTACATCAGACTGAAGAGGGAAGCCAAGCGGATCGGACTAGTCATCAACACGTCGAAGACGAAGTACATGATAGGAAGAGGTTCAAGAGAAGACAATGTGAGCCACCCACCGCGAGTTTGCATCGGTGGTGACGAAATCGAGGTGGTAGAAGAATTTGTGTACTTGGGCTCACTGGTGACTGCCGAAAATGACACCAGCAGAGAAATTCGGAGGCGCATAGTGGCTGGAAATCGTACGTACTTTGGACTCCGCAAGACGCTCCGATCGAATAGAGTTCGCCGCCGTACCAAACTGACAATCTACAAAACGCTCATTAGACCGGTACTCCTCTACGGACACGAGACCTGAACGATGCTCGTGGAGGACCAACGCGCACTTGGAGTTTTCGAAAGGAAAGTGCTGCGTACCATCTATGGTGGGGTGCAGATGGCGGACGGTACGTGGAGGAGGCGAATGAACCACGAGTTGCATCAGCTGTTGGGAGAACCATCCATCGTTCACACCGCGAAAATCGGACGACTGCGGTGGGCACAAGAAGGCGAGGTGCGCAGCGGGCAAGGTGGATCGATCAGGTGGAAGATGACTTGCGGACCCTCCGTAGACTGCGTGGTTGGCGGCGTGTAGCCATGGACCGAGCCGAATGGAGAAGACTCCTATATACCGCACAGGCCACTTCGGCCTTAGTCTGAATAAATAAATAAATATCACTTCAAACCGAACTTTTGATTGAAGGTTCGGAGACCCATAGTGTTATATAACCAGCGACTTAGCTCATCGACGACATCAACGGATGGACCATTGTGGCCACCGGGTGGTCCCCTGAAAGATCCGAAACATCCGTAAACATGGTATATTCATAAATTTCATGGTAGAACGGCGGGATTTTTTTAAAACTTAATTGACCCCTGAGTATGGAATTGATGTTCTGACCACATACAATCTATTGTGGCCACCGGTTCCCTGGAAAATCCGGAATATCGGTAAAAATAGACACTTCAAAAATTTCATCGTTGACCAGCGGAATTTTTTAAAACTTATCGTTATCGAATCTTAAATATGAAATTGATGTTGAGCCGTTGTGTCACCTGGGTGTCCCCAGGAAGATCCGGAACATCGGTAAAAATGGTCAATTCGAAAATTTCATCGTAGAGCGGTGGACTATTTTTAAGAATCATTTAATGTCCTTCAGGAATTCTTTCAGAAGTTCCTTCAGGAATTCCTCCAAGAATTCCTCCGGAAGATCCTTCAAGAAATCCTCCGAAGGTGTCGGAAGGAAGGAAGGAAAGTTCCTACACGAATTCCTTCGGAAGCTCCGCCTGGAGTTCCTACAGATGTTCCTGCAGGAATTCCCCCGTGCCTTCAAAGTTCCTTCGAAAGTTCCTCCAGGAATTCCTCCGCAAATTCCTCCAGAAATTCCTTCGGAAGTTCTTCCAGGAATTCCTCCGGAAGTTCCTCCAAAGATTTCTCCGGAAGTTCCTCCAGGAATTCCTCAGAAAAATTTCCAGAGGAATTCCACAAGGAATTTCCGGATGAATTCCAGGAGAAATTTCCGGAGGAATTCCTGGAGTAAATTTCTGAGGAATTCCTGGAGGAACTTCCGGGGAAATCTTTGGAGAACTTCCGAAGGAATTTTGAAGGCACGGGGGAATTCCTGCAGGAATTTCTGTCCTGGCGGAGCTTCCGAAGGAATTCGTGTAGAAACTTTCGAATGTAGTTTTGGAGGAATATCCGAGAAAAATCTTGGAGGAATTTACGAAAGAATTTCTGAAGGAACTCTTAAGAGAATTCTTGGAGGAAATTGCGCAGGAATTCCTGGAAGAACTTGCGCAGGGATTCCTGGAGGAACTTTTGATGGAATCTAGGAAAAAATTCTGGAGTAGTTCCTGGAGAAACCTGCAGAGAAATGCTAAAAGAACTTCTGGAGGAATTTTAAGAGCAGCTTCCGGAGGAACTTCCGAAAGAATTAATGGAGTAACTTCCGACGGAAACTGGAGAATTTCTAGAGGAATTTCTGGAGAACTCTTATTTGTGTTTTTTATCGGAATTATGTACAACATAACGGATAGCTTCCGGAGCAATTTCAGGAGGATTTTCCGGAGGAATTCCTGGATAAACTTCCGGAGGAATTTTTGGAGAAATTATCGAAGGGAATTCTGAAGGACTTTCTGGAGGAATTCCTGGGAAGATCTTTTGGATTTGTTTCTTCTTTATTTAAGTGTGTTTTAATCGAAATTATGTACAATACTACGGAGTTTCCATCAACTAAGATTATTCCGACTGTTCTGATATATTTAAAGCTTTCAATCCATCAAGTAGTCAATTCCATAATAATTATTTTTACATTCATAAAGACTATTTTTACGGATATTCCGGATCTTCCAGGGGATCACCCGGTGGCCAAAATGGTCCGTATGTGGTCACAACATCAATTCCGTACTCAAGGTTCGTTAATTAATGATTCTAAAAATCAGAAGGGTTATATACAAGATACGACCGCCCGATGTAAACTACGTAAAACAGTTTACTTGTCATAAGACGAGTTTGTACAATCCCATTGAATTCCACCACTTAATTGTATCTTGACAGATACGTATTTCGACCTCAACAGTAAAGCCGTCTTCAGTGTCTCGTACTTGACTCGACTTGAAGAAAATGAAAAAAGCTAAAAAGCTAAAAAGCTCAAAATAATTTTCTTACGTAAAACAGATTATAAGCTAATTCATTTGATTACCATTGTCACTGGTTTGAGCATGAGCTTAGAGTGATTCAAATTTTGAATTTTTCGCTCTCCTACGCTTGAATGATAACATTTGCTATTTCAATGAACCTCCTAAATTTTGAACTGAATTGCTTGTAATTTGACTGAGTACGAGCAGTTAGATACTTGTATGGAAAGTACTATAGAAATCGCCCCGTATGTGAAAGATCGTTTCGTGAGGCGGCCCATTTAAATATAACCAACCCGAAGACTTCATAGAATATTTCCTAATTTATAGGACAGTTATTGTTGCGAAGCGATCGGAGAAAAATGATAAAGAAAACAAAAAATGCTCATTGTTGATATTCATATTATTCTATTACGTGTTAAACTAAATTTCCCACGATTCAGCATATCGCGAGTCTGTTCTGCACCGATCGCACACCAATTACAGTCGACTTGCTACATCTCGATGTTCTATACCTCGATATATCTTCCTATGTCGTAGTTTTCTCGGTCCCTACGAACTACATCCAGTTTTTTGCTGTATACATTTCAATAACCTCCCTATCTCGGTATCTCTCTATCTCGATGTGTTCTGATCATGTTTTGTTCAGGATTAACTCTCTCTATGTCGATATAGGGATGATCGGGGCAATATGGGCCGTCTAAGGAAATCGTTTCGAAAAGGGCAGAAAGGCTCTAAAAATTATCTTTCAAATGTAGTTGACTTATACTAGGGAGTGTTTCCTTTCATATTACGTCGATGAATGATGAAAAGCGTGTTTGAAAATTAGTGGAGTGCACTTTTTAAAATGTATTGATTTTAATGTGTATTCCCGACTATACGGGGCAATATGGACCACCATCTGGTGCAGTATGGGCCACCCATCCAAAATGATTTTTTTTTTTTGGGAGAGAAAAGTGTCATAATATAGATGAATGTGTATTCCAATTCCAACAACAGCTTAGAGCATTCCGTACAAAATGAGATTAATAACCCGCTCAACAGCGGATTGAACCGATTTGCTACTCTTCACCGCTGGCACAGACAAATTTCAATTGATCTATGAACCATTGCATCATGACGTCACTTGGCAATTTTTTTTACCCGTGTTCAAATGGCGAGTGAAGTTTCATGAATCGGGAAATGAATCGTTGGTTTGTTGAAAAGGTAATTCATGCGAAGCTACCTTGGTAAGCGACTAAATATTTATTGTAAACGAAGTTATTTTGAAAACTCGAAAACGTGTTTTAAATCAATCTAACGCTAAATCAATGTGCTTAGTTTAATAATAATGTTTTCCTTAAGGCCTTCTTAACTTTTAAGCGGTGTTTAGTAATGCTTTAAACCTCTAAAACCAGGTTTAAAGCAAATACCTAAGAGGTGAAGAAGTAAGTAATAAGTAATAAGAAAGAGGTGCTCTAAAAATACTTCACAAGGGCCCTAAGAATCCACGGCTTTGCTTTTTTGACAAAGTTGTTCTGATCTGATTCATATCTGATTACATTTACACCCTGAGCCCTGAGTTAAGGATATTTTTCTTTTTCTGTTGGACATGTCAAACAAAACACTGAAGACGTTTTATATAAAACGAAATATGTATTTGTGGACTCAGAATTGGATTATGTAGTAAGTGTTAATAGATAAATGTGTATAACATTAAGTTTTGAAAACAGCTTTATGATGTTGTTCAGCGGCGCATTCCGCGGAATTTCGTTTCGAACCACCTGAAACGAAATTTTTTGTTTGATCAGCTACTAAGTAAATAATAAATAATGTTGCAGAACTAACGTAAAAGTGTGTAAGGAAAGTACGAAAATTGCACAAAATCGAAATTATTTAAAAGCTTAGCAAAGGAAACATAATCACTTGCACAACTGATGTCAACCTCCTTCGTTAAACGTTTTGGTTTGAAAACCTATCGGGACAGTATAATGGTTACAACTATTTCCAGAACTTGCAGAAGAAAGCTGATTATAGAAAGCTGATGATTTATTGATAATTAGATCCAGATTTACTATTGTTTCATTTTATTTAAATAACTTATGATTTTGAACCAAGATTACTACTACTGTAAATAAAGATGTTGTATCTTGTGAGGGATCTTAGGATGGAGAAGAATCGAACTTGCCATCTATTATCATTTATACGCCTTTGCTCATAATGCTGACTGAAGATCCATGACCTAAGTATCCCAATTTAAGATATGTTTTAGGTGATGTTGAAATGGGATTTTAAAGGAGCAATTAGATACTTCTAATGTGGAACTGAGTCCATCTGGGCGCTGCTAGTGTGAGTATGTACCTGCGGGAGCACAAAATGTGTGCCTTGGGGGAGTTGAAACTATCAGTGAACAAAATTTTCAGAGACTACAAAAGTGTTTGGCCGTATGTACACACTATGTTTTGTACACACATACATCGGGACCGCTTTGCGATTTGGGCGTAACTTATTTTGTAAACAAACATTGTTTCATGGATTCAGCAGAATGCAAACGATTTTCCCCAAAACTAGTTCCGCTATCTGATAGAGGAAAGCCTACTCTGTCGAATACATACCGTGGCTTTCGCGGGAAATGCCTCCTGGAGCAGGAATTCGCCATCCAATGTTTGTTTACAAAATAAGTTACGCCCAAATCGCAAAGCGGTCCCGACATATTCTCATCCACACATATCGCTCGAATAGACAAATTGAAATTTTCGCATTTGAGCGAAGCTTCTTAGTTGTCGACTAAGTATGACTAGGCAGGACGACAGGGTTGATCCGATGTTATGGCTTATGCCAGTTAAATTGATAACACTGGTCAGTGCGACTTTCCATTTTATTATTATTTATCAGACTAAGGCCGGAGTGGCCTGTGCTGCACATAAAAGTGTTCTCCATTCAGCTCGGTCCATGGCTGCACTTCGCCAACCACGTAGTCTGCGGAGGGTCCGCAAATCGTCCTCCACCTGATCGATCCACCTTGCCCGCTGTGCACCTCGCCTTCTTGTTCCCGTCGGATCGTTGTCGAGAACCATTTTCACCGGATTACTGTCCGACATTCTGGCTACGTGCCCGGCCCACCGCAGTCTTCCGATTTTCGTGGTGTGAACGATGGATGGTTCTCCCAACAGCTGATGCAACTCGTGGTTCATTCGCCTCCTCCACGTACCGTCCGCCATCTGCACCCCACCATAGATGGTACGCAACACTTTCATTTCAAAAACTACCAGTGCGCGTTGGTCCTCCACGAGCATCGTCCAGGTCTCGTGTCCGTAGAGAACTACCGGTCTTATAAGCGTTTTGTAGATAGTTTGGTACGGCGGCGAACTCTATTCGATCGGAGCGTCTTACGGAGTCCAAAGTACGTACGATTTCCAGCCATTATGCGCCTCCGAATTCCTCTGCTGGTATCGTTATCGGCGGTCACCAGTGAGCCCAAGTACACGAATTCTTCAACCACCTCGATTTCGTCACCACCGATAGAAACTCGTGGTGGGTGGCTTACATTGACCTCTCTTGAGCCTCTTCCTATCATGTACTTCGTCTTCGACGTGTTGATGACTAGTCCAATCCGTTTAGCTTCGCTTTTCAGTCTGATGTAGGCTTCCTCCATCCTCTCAAAGTTACGTGCCATGATATCAATGTCGTCGGCGAAACCAAATAACTGGACGGACTTCGTGAAAATCGTACCACTCGTGTCAATCCCTGCCCTTTGTATTACTCCCTCCAAAGCCATCACCTTGTCGTAACCCTCTGCGCGTTTCGAAAGGACTCGAGAATGCCCCTGAAACTCGAACTAAGCACATCACCCGATGCATCATCGTCTTGATCAACCGTATCAGTTTATCCGGAAATCCGTTTTCGTGCATTAGCTGTCATTGCTGGTCCCGATCGATTGTATCATATGCGGCTTTTAAGTCGATAAACAGATGATGTGTAGGCACGTTGTATTTGCGGAGTTTCTGCAATACCTGACGTACAGCGAATATCTGGTCTGTGGTAGAGCGTCCACCCATAAATCCCGCCTGGTACTGCCCCACGAACGAACTCTCTTGCAATTGATGTTAGTCGGCGGCATAAAATTTGGGAGAGTACCTTGTAGGCGGCGTTCGGCAATGTGATTGCGCGGTAGTTGCTACAATCCAGCTTATCACCTTCCGACACGACACCTTCCATCCACTCCTGCGGCAGAATCTCATCCTTCCGACCATGGTAATCACCTAGTGCAGTGCTCTAGCCAGTGCCTCATCACCGTATTTAAACAGCTCTCCTGGTAGTTGGTCATCTTCAGGGGCTTTGTTGTTTTCAGCCGGCCGATCTCCTTCTGGATTTCCTAAAGATTCGGAGCAGGAAGTCGCATGTCCTGCGCGCGTGCTCCTTGGATCATTACCATACCGCCACCGTTGTCTGTCACATCGCCATTCAGGTGCTCTTCGTAGTGCTGCCGCCACCTTTGGATCACCTCAAGCTCGATTGTAAACAGGTTCCCATTTATATCCTTACACATATCAAAGAACAAAACGAAATTGAAATCGCTATTATTTTGCTTAACGTCCACCCAGGAACGGCTTTGCTGATAGCGTGGGAACATACCAAAAATCGATAAAAGCCAATTAAAATCAATCAATAAGCCATAAGTTTCTCGCGTTGATGAAATTGTTTTAGTAAGGTCCCTTTTAAAATTCATGCAGGAATTATTCTAGCTATTATGGAAGAATAAAATCCGAAATCCTGAAAAAAAATTCGGAGTAGTTTCTAACAAAAATTTCAAAGCATTTTCTGAAGGTAATTCGTGAGGAATTTTTAATGAATTCTCTAATGGATCCCAAAAAATTATCCAAATGAAATTTACGAAGGATTTCTAAAAAAAATCTAAAGGATTTTGTGGAGAGATACCTGAAAGAATGCTCCAAGGAAATTCCGCAGGAATTTCAAAATGAATCTTCCAAGGTTTACAGGAATTCATTAAGAGTTGCTAAAAAAATCCGGAATAATAACCGTTGAATTTGTGGAGAAAGTTCTAAATAAATTCCTGAGGATTTTTTTTAATGAATTCTATTCCAAGAGTTTCCAAAAGGTTTTCATGAGAAAGAATTCTGAATTCTTGAAATATATTCCGAAGAAATTCTTAAGGAAAATTTCAAAAGGATTTCTCTTAATGGAATTTCCGAAAGTATTCCTAAAACAATTTCCGTAGGTTTTGTGGGTACTGAAGAAATTCTTGAATGATTTCGTAATGGAATTTCCGAATGAATTTTTGATTTATTATAATATTCAATTCGTTGAATTTTCTAAGGAATTTTATAAAGAACTTCTAAAGGAACTTCTGGATTCAGTACCTAATTTCTTCGAACTAATTTCTGGAGAATTTTCAGAAGAAATCCCAAGACAACCCGAGAATTTAATTTGAAAATTCCATTTGAAAATTCCTTTACGCATTCTTTCAGAAATTCTCATTGGAATTATTCTGGAACATGCTTCGGAAATTCTTTCAGGAATACCAAAGAAAATTATTTTAGGAGTTCTTTCGGAAATTGTTTAAGGAAAACTCCTTCGGGAATTTCCTTATGTATTCCTCGGTAAGTCCGATTAATTTTCGGAAATACCTTTAGAAAATATCCCCAGAAACTCCATCGGAAATTGTTCTAAGGATTGCTTCGAGATCTCCTTTACAAACCCTTTTTCGGATTTCTTCCGAAATTCTTTTAGAAATATTTTGCCTCAGCTTAACTTCGACAGTGATGGAATTTCTCATGTGCTTCCAATAATGACTAACAAACACAAGGTTTTTGACATTTGGCAGTTCATTGCAGGCTTCAACCACAGATTGCTATATAATTGTTGGAAAAAGCGATTTACTGGTTACATTCAACCATTAATTTAGCTGAAATCAGATTCTAGTGTGTTTGTTAAATTGAAGCGTTTTGACGATTTAATCATTCAAATATTCTTGCCTTTCTCATATACAAAATATACGTAAAGGCTATAGGATCACTTCAAACCGAACTTTTTTTTTTGAGACCCATAGTGTTATATACCAGCGATTCATATAGATTTTTTAGATTTTTTGTTAGTTTTTTTTTTGTTAGGGGCCCTCCTTAGCCGTGCGGTAAGAAGCGCGGCTACAAAGCAAGACCATGCTGAGGGTTACTGGGTTCGATTCCCGGTGCCGGTCTAGGCAATTTTCGGATTGGAAATTGTCTCTTCCCTGGGCATAAAAGTATCATCGTGTTAGCCTCATGATTACGAATACAAAAATGGTTACTTGGCTAAGAAACCTCGCAGTTAATAACTGTGGAAGTGCTTAATGAACACTAAGCTGCGAAGTGGCTCTGCCCCAGTGTGGGGATATAATACCAATAACAAGAAGAAGAAGAAGATTTTTTGTTATGGGCAATCGTTATGAAATTCAATAGTGATCAACTAAGCTTTATGCTCCATCAAGCCCAACTTATTGTAAGAGAATCGGTAAAGAATTAATATGAAAAATTGGCTATTGTTTTTTTATGGCAACTATACACACAAAAATACATACATACATACATACACACGGACAGACAGACATTTGCTGGTAAGGGCGTGGTAAGGCCACCTGGAAAGCCGGCAATGCGCTGGCACGATACCATGGTGTTCTTCTAAAAAAGCGAGTCACGATGTTCGGTGCTGCAGGGACACGAAGCTAACCCCGAGGGTGCGTTGTGCACTGCCCCCCCCTTTGAAGCATTACTTTCTTATTGTACCGAAGGGACGATGGGCTTGGCAGCAATGAAAACGGTTCAGCGGGTCGGAGATGTAGTCCTGCCTTCCTCGTTTGCTGTTGGAGGTGGTCCCTAACCCTGCACTTCCTGGACAACTCAGGATGTCTGTTGAGCAGATTCCCCCTCCATTGCTTAGGAAGAAAAAAAAAGACAGATATTTGCTCAGTTCGTCGAGCTGAGTCGATTGATATATAACGCTATGGATCTTATTGATGAGCTTTCTTTAAAAAGATCATTTTTGGAGTGAAATGCCTATCCGTACAACTTTGTACGAGAGAGGCAAAAATCAATACCGAGTTTTTTTTTCAGAGGTGCTGCAATGCATTCAAATTACCACAAATAGATATGCATTGATGGAAATATTGGAGTCTGCCCAAAGTGCTATTTCGACCTCTCTAACATGTTTTTCTCATTTTTATGCTGCCAAACATTGATGTCGACGCGTCCAATCTTGCACTAAATTATTCACTCACCTACTGCAAAAAACACAAATCCAAATTTCGCGATTATTTGGCGTCCAAATACGATCGCGTCCAATCTTGGACTCCGTTTGGCTGAAAATGGACTTAAGGTACACCGGGGCAAGTTGAAATGCGGGGTAAGTTGAAACGGAAGCTGTAATTTGGATCGGAAATGACCCAATGCCCTGATTATTTTTTACAACAAACTACTCCCCTGAACGCACCTTCTGACTGCCATTCCCGGAAGATTGCAGCTACAAAAACGCAATCCCTGCCTATGTTTATTTTTCGCCCTTTGCAAAATTTTAACCAACTTTTTGACGTGCCAATATAACAGGTCTCAAAATGATGTTTGGAAGAGTGCTTTCCTTAAATTTTCACGGTAGGTAATCATTCAATGTTGAACAAACATAATGATTATGAAAAATCGATAGGAGATCCGTTTTAATTTTTGTATTTCGGTCGTTTGAAATTGCTCCGCAATTTAAACCCATCGGGGCAAATAGAAATGTGTGGTGCGGGGCAAGTTGAAACAACTAAAATTCTAAAATTCAGATACTTGATAGTAAGTTTTTAGGGAAAGTAGGCTTTGAAATTAAAACAACAAAAATCAAAAACAAGTCGCCATTCACCAAACGTGGAGTTTCTGCCGCCATTGTTCTACGGGTAGAGCATAATTACACCAGAGGTAACTGTTTTTTAATTGCTAATTGCGAACCATTACATAAGATAAGTGGACTACAAAACGAAGGGATCACTTTTCAATGTGCGTATTGAACTATTTACAATGGTAGTTTAAAAATAGCTGTACGGATTATGATCCTTTGATTCAAAATCCGGGCGCGGTGGACGGATTTCGATTCAGGAGTAGTTGATTTAATTCATAATTTTCTCATGTTTTTCGTAGTTTTTATGTGTAAATGTGAAACACTTCAAAAGTAGAAGCCTTAATGTTCCCTTGTCAATGACAAACGTTTCATTTGCATTCGATTTCTATAGTCTAGTCTATAGTACGGATTTCGATGTCCCACGGTATATATTGATATGAGACAATTGAATGGACCATATTTAAGTTTATTTTTTGAATAAAAGAATATCAATATCTGGAATGTGACTTTAATGCGAGTAAATATCAAGATGAGGCGACACAATTTGGGATTTAAATTTTTTTTAGAACAAAGCCTACTATGTTATCAGTTTTTCTTAAACAGGAGACAATTTTAAGCTAGTTTCTAGAAAGAAAATCAAAATCATCAAAAAATTACATGGGACTCTTATGCGAATTTAGTCACCTTTACAACCTCGTGCATCTTGAGTCTCACTGAGTACATATATTGTGATTTTAATACGGATAAAATAGCTTATCTATGTATGTAGCGCAGTGTTTCAACTTGCCCCGATACGCGGGGCAAGTTGAAACGATGCACATAAAAAAGTAATTTCAATATACAAAATATTTATAAAAAAGTTTGGTAATGTTGCTTATTTTTTATGTATAATCTTTGGCCCGAACTAGCAAACACCGCAAACGGATTCAAAATTTATAAAAAAGCGATTTTTTTATAGCACTTCAAAGTTCAACTTTGAAAAAACCGTTTCAACTTGCCCCGGTGTACCTTACGGCCAAAAAAGTAGTTTGGCAGAATAAGTCATTTGTCCTAAATGGTCGTTTGGCAGAAAAGGCCATTGGGCGATAAATCCCATTTGACCGAACGGGTCGCCAATTTCGTTCATATTACCCGTTTAGGAAAAGACATTTTCAGCCGCATGATCCGTCCTGCCAAATAACACTTTCTGCCACATGACCATTCGGACTATCGGAATTTTCGACCGCATCGTCGTATGTCGCTTTCGGTCAACTGACATTTTCGGCCAAACCATTTTCGACCTAATAATCGTTTCGATCAAACGTTCAGTTGGATCAAATGGAATTCGACTGGAAGACTTTTGGCCTTCCACAACTTGGACCGTATGGACAACACAAAGAATTTGAAAAAGTCCGAACAGTTTTCCTTGACATTAAAAAAATATGATGAAATTCACTGTGGAACTTCCAAAGAATTTGCTTTATAAACTCCGAAAAATTCTTGCCAAATTCCAAAGATTTTTTGGTTGATATTCATATGTTGAACAACTTCCTTTTCACCGCAGTAGTGCTACTTCTCACAAAAACGAGTGATCGGGTCTGCTCCATGGAACGATATTCTCACTAGCTGACCTCTAGAAGATCAGCTGCAGTCTAGAAGAAAGCGAAAGTTATTGCCTAGGTCAGTTCTATTTTGATAAGTTTGGTACGAAGGTCAGCAGTAGAGTGTAGGAAGCAATAACGGGGGACCGTCCTTACAAATGCTGTTCTGTTTCGTATGCTATGTAATAGCTGTACAGCAGTTTTTTAGTTAAGTGTTCAATAAATTAAATTAAACTCACCTGCCTTTTTGCTATGATGAGCTCAACATTGTGTAGTTGTTAGTAGTGCCTCTGAAAGCAATGAAAGAACTTACAATCAATAGTGCTGGAGATACCCTGAAAAGAAAGAAGGAAGTGTCCTGCCTTGCAGCTCGATCGCTGATGTTCTGCTACGTTCCTATGGGTGGAATTAAAATGGAAGAAAATTTGAATCACATCGTAGGGACACGCTAAGTGTTTTTGTGTAAATATCAACCACTCTTCGAAATGACAAACATTTTCATTTGAAAATTGCAAACAATTTCTCAAGAAAACTTCTTAAAATTTTCTTTGGAAATTCCAAGCAATTTTCTTCGAGAATTCTAAAGAAATTCTTGTGAAAACTTCTAAGAGCTTCCCGTTTAAAATGCGAAAAGAAATCTATCTATGAATATTTTGTAAAAACTAAGATGACTTTCCTGGAAACGTTCATTAGAATTCACCGGTTAATGCATTGAAAACAATCAAAAAATGCAGAAAAAATGAAGGAACGAACGCTATAATTAAAAATTGCCTCACCAATTTACGCCACCACTACCGCCAATGCCTTTCGGCATGACACCTAAAATGGCGCTGCCGTCGACCAAAATATATTTTTTTAATTTCTTTATTCAAGTGATTTTTAAATTATAAATGAAGTTCATCACTATACCAAAATAATGAAAAACGTCGCCGACGACGATTTCCTGACATACGCACACATCTACTATGGATTGCCAAAAAAATCCAGAAGTAGATTAGCCAGCTAGAAAACAACAAAACCGCTGGGGTTGATCACCTATCAGCGCTGCACTGGTTAGATACTAAGATATAGGAGAATGACGGTATCGGTATGCCGCTGAACGCCGTGTCCCAAATTGTATGCTGTCGACTAGCACCAACTGCATGAGAGTTCGTGGGACAGTACCCGGCGGGGTTCATGGGAGGATGCTCTACCAGTTTAACTTACGCTAGGGCTAGATATTGCAGAAAAGCCGTGAAATCAACGTGCTCACAGATATATCATGTATCGATCGATATCAGCTGTGGCAGCCAATGCACGAATAGGGATTTCTGGATAAACTGAAAGAGCTGGTAATGGTGACGACAATTCGTATTTCAGGGCCGTTCGTGAGTTTTTTTTAAACGTGTAGAGCATTACGGCTAGATGATGGTCTCTCGGGCCTGTAATCCGTCCTCGCTTTGGAGAGCGTAATACGAAGGGCAGGGCCCTCCTTAGCCGTGCGGTAAGAAGCGTGGTTACAAAGCAAGACCATGCTGACGGTGGCTGGGTTCGATTCCCGGTGCCGGTCTAGGCAATTTTCGGATTGGAAATTGTCTCGACTTCCCTGGGCATAAAAGTATTAGCGTGTTAGCCTCATGATATACGAATGCAAAAATGGTAACCTGGCTTAGAAACCTCGCAGTTAATAACTGTGGAAGTGCTTAATGATTACTAAGCTGCGAGGCGGCACTGTCCCAGAGTGGGGATGTAATGCCAATAAGAAGAAGAAGACGAAGGGCAGGGATTATCACGTTGTATATCCACAGTCAAGCGAGCCCACAACAGTAAAGCACATGCATCCGAAAGATATTCAATTTGCAAAAAGAGCTGCCGCGTACTCGGATGCTGATGGCTTTTCGGCAAACGTGAACTTTTAAGTGGCTTTGTTGTATAGGGGTTATCACGCCTATCTAGAGAGTAGGAGAACACGAGAACGCGTGTTCGTGTTCAAAACGTTCTGAACACTGAACACTGTTCAAGAGCACTGACCTAACTTAGCAACTTGTATCATAGGAAAACAAATTCAAGCGACGGCATGCTACACATTTTTTGGCTAGTAACGGAACACGTGGGCATCTTACGGATAGAAATCAAGCATGCTCGTATGTTTTTGCGTAGTTCCGATTCTAAGGAATCTTAGTTACCATGATCGTTTTGCTTGCGTACCTACCCAGTGCACATTGAACTGTGTTCAGAGTTCAAAACTAAGAACACCAAGGCGCGCTCTTGGCTCATGTTCTGTTCAGGATGCATCTCTGGACACATAAATTCTTTTTCCCAATTTTCAAATCAATTTGTCCATTTCGAAACATGTGCTGTTCATATGCGCAGCCAAGATATGATAACACTGGTCAGTGCGACTTTCCATACGGCTGAATAAACTGAGCTTTCCAGTTATTCGAATAAGCTTTATTGCCTTAAGATTATGAATGCGAAGTAAACCAAAATTAGCCTATCCATGTAACTCGTCAAGTAACATACAATCACTTCAAATGGGCGTAGCTCTGCCAGTTCCTTTCCGAGCTAACGCCTATCACTTGCTCTGAACCATATTCTTTGCCAGGCAACAAAGCACATCATTCACAACATCAATCTCCCGCTGTCGCAAAGTCCACACTCGTCGTGCACCAAATGAGAAAAAAAACGTTCAAATCCCGTATATTACAGTCACTCAACTTGTTGCCATCACCGATTGCCAAAACAGGCAAATATCGGCTTCACCAGCACGACCTACGACTCTTTGCACCATACGCGACTTACATAACATCATCGCCGAAAAAAAAAAAGAGAGCTGCCAAGCTTTGCCAGGAGCAACTTTTAAAAGATTCGATTATCGACCATAGCTCGCATCACCATCATCATCATCATCACCAGGGGGGAAGCCGGTGAGAAGTGACCGATCGAATTCATAATGAAATTATTCCAAACCGGAGCTCACCCCGAAAGCATCTCGGTGTCGAATATGAAACGACTTCATCGTAGTTGCCCCTCGCACAGTGGCTTCGATTATGAATAATGAACGCATCATTGTTTCTTTCAAATCAAAAGCGTTGTATTAAAATTTGTCAAACATTTAATCTAATTGTAGAATATAATGAATTCTTTTGCTTTTGGTATAGAAATGAAACAAACCTTTACGACTGGGTTATTGGCCCTGTCAAACGATTCTTGGTTACCTTCAGTGGAATAATCTTTTCAACATTTAGTCAATTTTTCGGGTTGTTCCATTTTTAACAAACATGGGGCCCTCCTTAGCCGTGCGGTAAGACGCGCGCCTACAAAGCAAGACCATGCTGAGGGTGGCTGGGTTCGATTCCCGATGCCGGTCTAGGCAATTTTCGGATTGGAAATTGTCTCGACTTCCCTGGGCATAAAAGTATCATCGTGCTAGCCTCATGATATACGAATGCAAAAATGGTAACCTGGCTTAGAAACCTCGCAGTTAATAACTGTGGAAGTGCTTAATGAACACTAAGCTGACTTGTTGACTACAAGAACATGTTCAATGCATTGAATCTTACATTTGAAAAAAAAAAAAAAAAAAAAAACTAATGAACGCTAACAACACACCACGCGTCAACGTTTCAGAATTCTGGTATGGAAAGTGCGTGGAGACGCGTAGTACATTGTTGGTAGTACCACTAGGGCGTTTTGCCTCGCCAAAATGTTAGATGTTTCATCAAAATGTGGCAAATATAGGTTTTTCCTACCTTCCTTTAGATTATTTTGACACTTTTTTCGCCTAAACTACTTATTTTTTGGTCTAGTTTTGTTACGAACATCTCAAACACAGGAAATATTGAAAGTTTTGAATGGATTATTTCGACAGTCGATGGATGCTCAAAAGAAGCTCAGAAAGTGTTTTGCGCATATAAAAAGTGATGGATTGAATAATAAATACATAAAATCTTGCCTAAAAGAACCACTGTGGTGGCATGGAGCAAAAAACATCGAATTAATGATCAAGAATGGCATAATAACATGAGCGATTCCGCTCGTAAACTATGGTGCTGCTCGTTATGGGGACCAAACCGAACACAGTGCAGACAAAAAAAACGGTCAACGACGCAGAAAACAACAATTTAATTTATGTGAAGCATCCAATAATTGAACCACGCACGGATGGATGATGGGTGTATGCAAATTCGATCGATCGACCTCACCTTTCAACTTGATCATATTTGGGAATCGGTAGCTAGCGATGTGTGCTTGGGGCAGGTCGTCGTCATCGCATCAGCACTTTTGCTTTTCGCTGGCCCTACATCGGATGGTGGGTACTTTCGATGGAACAAAACACTGGAAAGTGGAGCATCTTGAAGCGGCTGCGTCATCGTCGTCGCGCGGTGCGTTGTGGGAAGAGCCATTGTTTTATTAATCAAATTAGATGGGTTATTTGCATTTTGGGTCAGTTTATGACCGGTCGACATGTTAATCGTATGCCCACTTGCTCTTGAATGGAAGTGGAGTACCTATGCTGTAATACGTCGATTGTTTCACGAGGAAACCTTGATGTGTCAATACTTCGGTGCTGTGGATGGAATTTAGATTTTGCTAAATATATAATCACATGATAAAATTTTTCGGAAAAAGGCCTTCTAATTACACTCTATCATGTTTAATAAATAACCACAACAATATGATTACTCTTAATTTGGAATACCAAGGCAATATATCTCCACTTAGAGCAAATTTTAGACAGTGTTGATACTTGATACTTTCCTAATATTTTTTGGAATAACGGGAACATAAAATATAAATCACCTGAACATTCCAAATGATGAAACTCTGGCAAATGTGTGTCGCTATAAGCTTTGATCTCCATCAGCGTAGTCGGATAGGCAGACGCACGTTGTTCGATATGATGAATTTGGTCATAAACCATCGCGATGAACACATGTGCACATGCTGCCCGAGCTCGTAATCGTCCATTTCACCAACAATTAGGTGCCAAGGGGTGCTACATATCTATCTTCTCGAAGTTTTCGGTTCAGCACGCGCAGATAAACACGCAAGTACTCTTGTTTCACCACATCACGTGCGGCATTCCAAATTCAGACGAAATTCCTCATAATTAAATTGGTGTGGTCGGTTATCATAACTCTTAAAAGCCGGGCGGAGGTGAGGTGGTGGATGTTGTGCACTTGTGCTTGGCGGCAAACATCTGATTGAAATTAATAGGGAACCCTCTTCACGAGTAAGCGGGCGCAATCTTTGAAGAGGCCTCTTTGGATCGCGCTTGAATTTCACACTTGAGATGTTCGTAAGGAAACATGCCTAAGTCGCATTTCGGTAAAACCTGAACCCAGTGATGCGATCTTGAGTCTTTCAATGTTAACCGTCAGTTTGCCATGAATTGTTATAAATAATGTTATAGTTTGGAAAATGTTGCTAATGTCGCTAACATCTACAACATTCGTATAGCGTATTTGTAGTAAATATCAATCGCTCATTATTTGGAACTTTGTTTGTTGACTACTTAGACCCTTTGGTTGCTTACCTGCTTAAATTATCTCTCATTAATTATCTTCCAACATTCCAGAAAACTAAAAATTGTATGTTTGATGGGGCAGCTTTTTGGGAGGTCTGTTGGACTGAGACAATATTGCCGCTAAACTATTCAAATTGACGCTTTAGTTTATTTATCAATGCATTGGGTGGTTGTGTGACTAATAAAAGAAAGAACATGCTTAGTCGAATACTAACTATCATTGCTATATGGATCTGTAACACAATTTCGAAGCAATTTGTAGGCCCCTAATGTTGGAATTTGCTGGATATAACCCAAAATCTGTAATATTATTATTTTTGAGGATAATCCCGTATTGTTGATTGCTGATCCGCGAACCAAGAGGCCTTAATGCAAAATGACTTCCTGTGTATGAACTCGAATGGATTTAAATAGTTATCTGCGAAGCCTGTGAACCTTCGACCAACACTAAAAAGTGGCTCGAAACATGCTCAACATTAGAAGAACTGGAGTTGATTATTCCTTTTGCCTTAATCATAACTGTTTTCATACTGCTGATGGAGTTTCAGTTAACATTCTTTTGAATTTTTCAGATGACTGTCTATGCAAGAATATTGAGCTACGTATGGCTGAAGGCAAAGATAATCTACAGACAAAGAGGAATTGCTTGCGGTGTCAATCGAATCTGTATCTTCATTACTTTCATCTACTCCCTTTCGCTTTGAGTAGTATAATTATCACCGAAAAAAGCCAATAAATTAATTTCGAGAAAGAGGAATTGTGCCGCGAGTAGCCATAGGACAAGTCAGTATGGTGCGTGTTTTAGTCGTCGCGAAATGGTTATGTTACCGAATCAATCTTCGGTGAAATGCTTTAGACACACATTGCGTTTTTTTTCTTTGTATCATCATGAATATGGCTTCGTTCAAAGGAAATAATTAGTCGTTTACCAAGGCAATTTCCTATAGATGTCATTCCCAACTAACATACTATTTCTTTCCAGTGTACTCATGAATATGCAGAGGATTCCTTGGTATCTTGTAGCAATGAGTGTCGAACTACTTTTCTTCCCTTTATCCTAATTGAATGGGAGGACGTGGCCGGCATCGCTATTGGTCTTGAATTAAGGAAACTCCAAAGCAGGTACAGTGAGAATAGCTTTCTAGTTGCAAGAAGTTGTTTCTCGGCCAATCGTGGTGCAGATGGAAGACGATTGAACCACGAGTTGCATCAGCTGTTAGAAGAACATCTATTGTTAACACCACGTAAATCGAATGACTACGGTGGATCGGGCTCGTAGTCAAAATGTCGGACAGAAACCCAATGAAAATAGTTCTCAATAGCGTTCCGACAGGCCCAAGAAGGAAAAGTACGCAGCGAGCAAGGTGGATCGACTAAGATGGACAAACGAATTATGAACTCTGTATTGAATACGTGGTTGGCGACGTGCAGCCATGGGCCGATCTGTATGGAAATGACTTCTACGTACTGCAGAAAACACTCCGGCTCAATTCAGTTCAGTTCAGTTGGTCCATCGATTCTAAGCTGTCTGTCAACGATGTCTTCTAATAACGTCAGCTGCAATGTCTCATCGATGAACGCGAAGACGTTATGCTGGCATCTATTCGTGTACAATGAATTCGTACAATCACACAGTTGGATAACCAAATCAAGTAGTAATGATGAATTTGACAAATAAGTTACTTTTCCGAATTTCGTGAAAGATAATCAACCGCCAGACCAAACTCAACTATGCTGTTCAGATAATTGGGTTTGGGCGATAGAAGTTGATGAACATGTTGCATGCATGCTCTGTCACCACACGTATTAAAGTAGTGCATTTCCAGAGCTTGATGGCATAAGAAACACTATTGGCACACAGTCATTTCTATTGTTCATCCTTCAATCATCAATGCAGATGCGTGAGGTTTTCATCGTTGGAAAAGCCGTCAATGGGGATCGATCGCTTAAAGACAGTTCTTTATCCATGTTTCTTCGGATATGTTTTAATAACATAGCGGTCGATTTGTTTGTGCGTCATATACCTCAGTGCGAATGATTGTGTGACCGAAATGTATTCAGTCGAAAGCCATTTGGCCGTATAATACATTAGGCCGAAAGTTATCTAGCCGAATTCCATTTGGCTGTATTGGATGTTTGTTCGAAACTGGACGAAAACTATTAGACCGAAAAAGTCGTTTAACCAAATAGATTATTTGACCAAAAATGCCATTGGCAGAAAGAGTCATTTGGCTGAACCGATCATCTTTCTTCTCACTTTTCACTCATCATTTCCTACTTTTCGTTTTAACTTCTCATTTCTCACTGCTCATTTTTTACTTCTTTTATAGCACTTCTCATTTTTCACAATGCGATGCCAGAAGTGCGAGCGATAAGAGCAAAGTGAGAAGTTAGAAATAAGAAGTGAGAAATGACAAGTGAGGCGTCTGACTTCTCTCTTCTCACAGTTTCTCGCTTACTTCCCACTACATACCTCTTACTTTTCACTTCTGACTTCGATTCGAAAAGTTTGATAGTTCGGAAAACGCGTAATCCGCGAAATTTGATGTTTGCTACGAAATTTAGTAATTTCCGCGAAAAGCCGCAAAATCAGTAAATTTTGCCTCACTGCTGCAAGCCATGTCAAGAAAAAGCACCTTATGTTAAGCTCGGCATATTTTGCTTTGACATTATTACGCAGCTATTATGTATTGCTCGCATTTGTCCTATTTTCTTTAATTCACGTTAAAAAGACGTGAGTATATGCAAAAAAATGTGAGCTTCCAGGAACACATTTATTGAACTCACTTGCTTTATAACCGAGAAACAATGAGAAAGATTTTTTTAACAGTCACAGCACATCTATTCGCTTCGAATAAGATGGAGCTTCTCCACATCTATCTCGCAACATCTATTCTGCCAACCGTGGTTGTAGTTTCTACGATCAAACCAATTACTAGATCCCCAGCAAACAAATGTTCTGTTTGTTGTTGACCCGTTAAATGGAGTTCCAGAATATGTAGCCAACAAATCAATGACGTTAGATGAACAACAAGTCTAAAAACACGGAAATACTAGATAATGTCGACCGATCTGTTGACAAACCTATATTTCTCGAAACTCGATTGATGGTGAACGCAGTGTGAAATATTGGGCCAATCAAATGCTTTTAATCAGTGTTGCCAAGAAATTTTTAAACTGACAGTGAAATAACTGTGTTTATTTGAATATACTTTCATTAGATTAAAAACTGGAATCTGGAATTGTCTTCTTTATTTTTTATTTCAAAACACGAAATTGCCGAGAAATTTTAGGTTTCCGGAATTAACTGACCGCCAAATTTTGAAAAACGATCAATGTAATGTCGATCACAGGAAGTTTCATATTCGGTATCTTCATTCCCATATCCTCCTTTTTCAACCGAATGACCACCTTTTTTTGCCACGATTTGGATGAATTTTCCTCCTATGGGAAAACTTCATATGGTCATCCTATATTTTGTTGACCACCGACTCTTCCAGCAGAAAAAGACAAATATATTGTTGTTGATCAGCTGCAATACTTTTGAGAAAAAAAAAACAGATTAATCCACCTAGCGTTGTTGATGGTGCCTTTCTCGCGCTTGAGAAAAACACATAAGAGAACTCATTTGAATGCTTCGCAAATATTCTAAAAACCCAGAATAATCCACCTAGCGGTGATGGTGCCTTTCTCGTGTAGATATTATAAAACAAGAAAACACATAAGAGTAACAAGAAAAGCTCATAAGAAAGGTCAAAATTGCACTTCAGGGAGATAGATTCAGTTATTTCCATCAATTCACATTTATTTGCGTTTATTTAAATGCATTGCCGCAGTCCCTGAAAAAAATTCAAATTTTAATTTTTTTTCCAAGGGAGAACGCTTGGGGAAAATGTGGAAAAAATCAATATTTTTCTAATAACTCCGGAACGCAATGGCCGATTGGGCCAATTTTCAATAGCGAAAAATAAGGAAGGATTCCGCGTCGAATGCAACTTGTTGCGAGTAAATCGGATAATGCGAAGTGCCAAAAAGTGTGTCTCACATTTTTTGTACACATACACACATACGCACAGGGCCGGATTTAGCCGGCAGGGGGCCCTGGGGCCGACGGTATGTGGGGGCCCAAAAATGTACAAAAAATGTTGGTTTTGGTACATAAGATTTGTGGGGGCCCGGGGCCACGGCCCCCCGGCCCCCCCATAAATACGGCCCTGCATACGCACATACACACATACATACATACAGACATCACCACAATTTGTCGAGCTGAGTCGATTGATATATTACACTATGGGTCTCCGAGCCTTCTATCAAAAGTTCTGTTAAAAGTTTGTTTGTATATAAAACAGTATACGAGAAAGGCAAAAAAAATCATTTTGATTTTTTTTCCAAGGGGAAACTCTTGGCAAAAAACAATGTTTTTTCAATAACTCTGGAAGACAAAGACCGATCGAGCCAATTTTCAATAGAAAACAACTAGACCGCATTCCGAAAAAATGCGGATTAGAATGGGACATCATGGTCATTTTTACAAATCAATGGGTTTTCTAAACCAGTCGGGATCTGTGAAGAATTTGGGCCCGATTGATTGCTTCTTTGGTTTCCGCATCGCGTTTAAAGTTTGTATGGAAATTAGTATGGAAAAATGTCCATTTTTGCATTTTTACTCCTAAAAGTTTCAAATCAAGTGGTACATTGCGTTAAAGTATAACCCAACGAATGCCGAAGAACTTTGCTGAAGAAGGTAATAACCTACACATAATTTGTCACGGTATCACGCTATTAGGATGAAGGTCATTAGGCAGAATGGCCATTAGGCCGAATGTGAAGTAAAAAGCAAAAAGTGAAAAATAAGAAGTTCATTCTTCTTGCTACTTCTTCCTTGTAGCATGAAGGCTATTGTAAATATGTATAATTACGGTAAATAAATGAAATAGATAATAATTAATTTAAATTGTTTTGGTTCTTGTTCGGTAAATCTTGTATTAAAGTTATGGTTCAATGTTCATTAGATCTTTTTGTATAAATTATTCAATATAGATACCTATTCGACACCTGACAAGTTCACTCAACGCATATATGTTAAATCAAGACAAAATTTTCAAAACGACTTGTCTGCGTTTGTAAACAAAGCTTCGAACGTCGATTTGACGAATCTGATAGCACTCCCACGCAAACCAACACTATCAATAGGTAGGTGAAGGTTTCGACCAGAGCCTCAAATATTCATCTTCATGAAACAACTTCAGTCCGAATTTTGACAAACATCGCATGATTAATCAAAACATAGAATGACATAGTCAGACGACTACCCCACTAACTCATTCATTCGACTGTCACTGAATGTGCTTACTATGTGCAGAAAAAAACATAATTAGCATTGTTTATATTGATGTTTACCGTTGAGTGTACCTCGCGGATGAAAATCAGATTCATTTCTATGTGATAAATTACTTTACTCATTTAAAAACTGTTCAGATTTCAGATCAATCAATCAGATCATTCAGATCAATTTGTAGAATGTGCATAAATATTCAATGACTAATATTCAACTGAATATTGACAGCCCAGAGCCGACTTTGAATGTGTCTGGAAGTGAGTTGACAAGTGAAGAAAGGGGGACTTCACCAAAAAATTTCGATTATTTTACACTCTGGTTTCGGCTACCTGTTGAGGGTGTTGATTTGCGTCGAAGTGCTATCAGATTAGTCAATTCAACGTTTGAATCTTTGTTTACAAAAGCAAATAAGTCGTTTTAAAAATTTTGTTTTGAAATGTTCTACGTAAACGTTCATTCAAATAATGGACATTCAAGTTCATCTAAGATAAACACCGCCAAAGCTTTACAGGTCGCTTCGTGAACTTCCACGACCGTCCAAACCAAGGGGTGGGACTTAAGAGGGTTCAGAAGGATGAGCAATTTCATTCGTAGGTTTATGATGGCAAAGGATTTAGATCGGGAAGGTTGATGGCCTTTGGGAAGGTTCAACAACCCCGGACACGATTCGAACAACCTCATGACCTATCTGAGGAATTTGGGACCACACTGGATCATTTCAACCTAGACCGTGGTCTCTAGTATCGTGAATCTGTTGTGGTATGTTTAAACGACATTAGAAGTCTGTAGTGTTTTAGATTTTACGTTTATTTCTTTTCGTTAGGCTAAGGTCCAGTTAAAGAGTGTAGTGCGGTTCGTTAGTAATTTTTGTGCAAGTAACATAGAAAAATAAGGTAATTTGTGAAATATCTGTGTTCCAAAATGTGTGTGCTTGTACGCGTCAAACCGACGGCTTCTTATTACCTGTTTTTGTTAACGAGATTCGAACCGAAGCCCCCAAGTCTATACCGACCTCTGGATATTGACCGCATCGCCCAACCCTCTCGGCCACCGTTTTTGTCGATCCACGCGCTCTCGTTGGAAACTCTCCGAGTTGCGGCTTTTGATCCTTGAACCGGAAAGGGACCGCAACGTCACCATTGCGTCCGTCTTTGCCACGCCGGCCACCTTCAAACCGAATTATTTCGCCCGCAGACGAGCAGTAATCCCGGCCACCTGCGGAATTCATTTTCTAGCCATCTTCGGTGGCGCGTCCCATGAGACGCCGTATTGTTCGACCATCGTCATTGTCCGAACCCCGCCATCCATCCGCTATTGTGTAGCAGCCATCGAGCGTCCAGCGACACGCGTTGGCAACCGTTCGTTTGCAAGACCAGCCATCTCCATCTGCTAGTCATCGAACATTCGAGTCCGTTCGCCGGGTTGCGAACCTAGCGGTCACTTGGTGGAGTTACCGCAATATCGCTTCGACAGGCAAGCCACATTAGGAAAGGTCGGTGAAGTAGAATCCATCCACGGTACCGTGAGTAGAAATGCGCATGCGTAAATGAATTGACACACACACACTAAAAGCTAGCTAAAATTATAAATACCGCACTCATGAAGTAGACAGAAAAGATAAGGTAGAGAGGAGACTTGGATCGCTTCATACCTCGACAAGCGTTATGCATCTGTGGAACTCGGGACAGTCAGATCGGTTCCTT